>NC_064629.1:217980755-218284594 GCF_023864275.1 Schistocerca cancellata | reverse complement strand
TTATCTACAGAAACATCTGTCCAAACAGAAATTTGATAAAATATTCTCATATCAATACCGTATTAAATTCAAACGAAATCTTCGAAGACCTTCTACTTGCAGCTCCGGGTAATTTAACATTGTATTGAGTTCACATTCTGTAATTATATTTATTAGTGTACTGTCACGTAACTAATCCATGATTTAAAATTCGTACCAGTTTGTTCTTGGTGTTGCAGTTTTCACAACCTCATGTGTAGAAATGTTGTAGGTCTCTGAAATATATCTTCTATAATTACGAAACTCTGTACTGTAGAAAGGCTGGAAAGTACGTAACTCATCCATAATATTCCAGCATACTAACTGTCTTTACAGAATGTTTCTGACGGTGCGGTTAAACTTTTCTTAAACTACATGCTGCGTATCGTCAGAAGAACTTAATAGGGAAAGACGTACTCGCTTTTTAATAGAAATTCTATAGCAAATTTGAAATGCGTACCCACTTCAGCATAGCTTAAATTGGGAAAGCACCTACGCAGCATTGCAGTGGCTACAATTAGACTTTCTATCAGTACCACTGCTGAGAAAGAGAAATTGGGGGCGATTACTATAGCCAGGCTGGAAAGGCCGGCGACGTTATTGGAAGCCAGGAAAACGGATAGGCGTCGTTTCGCGCTCCAGCATCCACCCACGTGTCCTACCAAACTTATTTTGTAGAGTACTACAAATTAGAGATCTATGAAAAGCGTACTATTCAGCTTGCCTAGATGTGCAGTGCTGATCGTACACAGTAGTGGCTGTCGCATGAGTATGAATATCCCATATAGGTTATGTATGTGTAGAACCGTTAGCGGAAGGAAAGCTAGTAAAATGTGCATTTCATTAAGAGAAAATGCATAAAATCAGTTTGCATCCACTGGAACATAAAATTGTTGAAGTAATATGTTATAAGTTTTCTGTGGGTTTGTTTGTTTCGTTTTCGGGTGCAAAAACAACCCGTGTCATACGCACCCATATCAAAACTACAGAACACGAAGACAAAGAGGAGGTAAAAACGACAACAAATTAATCCCAATCGACGGTAGAGAAGACAGCTAAAAACATGGACGTGGAGAAAGGTCTAAAAAATACGCCATAGAGAAACCGAGGTCCAGAAGTAAGAATTAAATGTCCTTCGCCACATGGTTACTACTGATAGAAAGCAAAACGCGGTTGACAGCGCGCGCCTATTTCGGTAATAAGCCGATAACTCAGATGACAAACACAAACGGGAACGTAGGCGGTTAAAAAACGGACATTCCGCGAGGAAATTGCGGACAGTCAAAAGTAGGCCGCAATGTGCATAAAATGGTAGGGGAGCACCACTTAACAAACGGCAGTGGCTAAAGAGACAGTGCCTAAAACGTAACCTAGTTAAAATGATCTCGCATCGAGAGAGCTGAGAGGATGTCGTCCAAGCCGCTGGGAGAGGCTTAATAACCAGAAGCTTGTTCCCATGAAGGCAGGACCAGTGGTGATGCCAAAGTGACACCACCTGGTCGGCCGCTGTGGCCGAGCGGTTCTAGGCGCATCAGTCCGGAACCGCGCTGCTGCTACGGTCGCAGCTTCGAATCCTGCCTCGGGCATGAATGTATGTCATTTCCTTAGGTTAGTTAGGTTTAAGTAATTCTAAATCTAGGGGACTGATGCTCAGATGTTAAGTCCCATAGTACTTAGAGCCATTTGAACCATTTTTTGACAGTACCTGCTGGCAGACGGCAACAAAGAGATCATCGGAGGGAATGGAAGAACTAGCGGGCTGAGGTACGAGGACTGCAGCCTTGGCAGCAGCGTCAGCGGCCTCGTTTCTCGTCAGACCGACGTGACCAGGAACCCACATAAACATCACAGTGGCTCCATCAGGAGAAACCAAGTGACAGCTCTCCTGGACGGGCTGACCTAAGGGATGGACGCTGTGCAGCACGCAGAGGCTTCGAAAGGTGCTGAGAGAGTCGGAACAGACCATGCAATTGAAAAGCTTTTGTCGCTGATTGTACTGTGTGGCCTGATACAGGGCGAAGAGCTCTGCTTTAAATACTGAACAGTGTTCCGGAAGCCGATACTGAAAAACGTCGGTGCCAACGACGAAGACGCACCCGACACCACAGTCAGTGAGAGCCATCAGTGTACACAAAGATATTGTTTCGAAATTCCATGCATAGGTCGTGAAACTGAAGGTGATAGAGCATGGTTTGACCAGTGTCCTTAGGAAGCGAATGAAGGCCAAGGTGAACGCCGACCGCTGCATGAAACCAAGGTGCTGAAGGATTCATACCCACCGGGAAAATTGCAGGTGGCGTGAAGTTAAGCTGCTGGAGTAACAGCCGAAAGCGAACTCCAGGAGGTAACAGAGAAGAGGGACGTGCCCCACACTGGCGATCGAAGGAGTCATCAAAGAAGGAGGAGTAGGATGGGTTGTCACGCATGGCACACAAACGGTATGAACATCTACTGAGGAGAAAGTCACGACGGTAGGACAGCGGTAGTTCGGCAGCTTCTGCGTATTGACTCTCAACTGGGCTAGCGTAAAAGGTGCCACTGGCCAAACGGATGCCATGACTGAGAATAGTATAGAGATGGCGTAAGAGGGACGGACGTGTAGATGTGTAAACTGAACACCCATAGTCTAGTTTCGAAAGGACAAGGGACCGGTACAAACGAGTGAGGGTGGTTCGATCTACACCCCAGGAAATACTATTGGGGAAACGTAGGTCATTGAGGGACTGCATACAGTGGGCTGGCAGGTAAGTCACGTGGAAGGACCAACGGAGTTGCCTATAGAGCATGAGCCCCAGGAATTTCGAAGTTTCAACGAACGAAAGAGCAGCAGGCCCAAGATGTAAAGACGGTGGAAGAAACCAATTGCGCCACCAGAAATTCATACAAACTGTTTTGTCAGTGTAGAAACGAAAGGTACTGTCGATGCTCCATGAGTAAAGACGATCAAGACATCGCTGAAGACGCCGCTCAATGAGACAAGTCCGTGGAGAATTGATAGACGGCAAAATCGTCATCGAAAAGAGAGTGGGAAATGCCCGGCGGGAGACAGGCCATTATAGGATTAATGGCATGAGCAAAGAGGACGACGCTCAGGACGGAACCCTCAGGCAAAGCGTTTTCCTGGATAAAGGTGTCCGACAAGGCAGAACCCACACGTATCTTGGAAACTCGGTCTTTTAAAAATACCTGAAGGAAACGGGGCAGGCGGCCACGGAAGCCCCACTTGTAGAGAGTACGGAGGATACCAGTCCTCCAGCAGGTGTCGTAGGTTTCTTCAAATCGAAAAACACGGCCACAGTCTAGTATTTCCGCAGAACACCATTCGTGACATGGGTGGACAAAGTGACGAGATAGTCAACTACAGAACGCCGCGCTCGAAATCCACACTATGCAGTGGTTAGTAAATTGCCAGAATCGAGCCACCATACCAGCAGTGCTGGAGTCATACCTTACAAACACAGCTGGTGAGAGAAATGGAGCAGTATCTAGAAGGAAGGTGTTTGTCTTACTGGGTTTAGGTATGGGTATGAAAGTGGCTTCACGCCAGCGTATGGGAAACGTGCCCTCTGCCCAGATGTGGTTGTACGTATTAAGCAGAAAGTGCTTGCCTGCAAGAGAAAGGTGCTGCAGTATCTGAATGCGAACAGAGTCTGGCCCTGGGGTGGAGGATCGGGATGAAGTGAACGCATGATCTAGCTCCTCATAGTAAAGGCGGAATTTTAGTACACACGATTCGGAGAAGAGAAGGGTATCACCCGAGCCTCCTCCGCTCGTTTCCGATGGAGGAAGGAACAGTGATAGTGGGAGGAGCTAGTAATCTCCGCTAAATGGCGGCCCAAGGTGTTGGAGATAGCAATAGGGTCCACGATGACATCGTCTGCTACTGTCAAGCCGGAAATAGGGAAATGGATCTTGTTCCCAGAGACAATCGGTGGTTGGGTCACACGACGGAAGAGGGAGTGGAATTAGTAAAAGAGCTAGTGAATGAAATCCAGCATATTTTTTCTGCTACCCCGTGGAACACGACGGCACTTTTCACGCATCTGTTTATAATGAATGCAGTTTGCCATCGTAGGATGACGGTTAAAAACTCGGAGAGCACGTCTCTGGGCGCGAATTGGATGATCTATGCAAGGTGTGGCAGAATGATTTGTTGGGAGATAGTTGTGTTTCGAACGAGAAGAGCAGCGAATGCAAGTAGCTCAGAAGTCACTGGATGAAGTCAACAACGATGCAGAACTACCAAAATATGTCATAACAGATGAAACGAGTTTTAACACTATGAAGTCTAATCTAATGCTCAGTCTAACAGTGGAAGCATTCCGTGTGGCTCAGATGAATAAAAGCTAAACAAGTGCCATCAAATGTGAAGATTATGTTTTCTGTGTTGTTAGATTTTAACGGTACAATAAATCACAAATTTTTTCGACAAGGTCGAACGTTCAAGATCGAATATTATTTAAAAGTTCAGCGTCGTTGGCTGTAAGTAACGCGAAAGAGAAAACAGTACTAGGTAGAGCCAAAATTAATGCATTTTGCTCCACGATAAAGTACCTACGCACACTTCATTGTTTGTTCGTGAAATTTGAGTCAAAACAGTACAGTAATTTTTTTTTCAGTTTCAATAGTTTGTTGATGCAAGACTAGCAACGTTTTTAATATTTCATGAAGCGTTTATTAACGAGTCTGTCACAGTTGCAGTACAAAAATTTAGCTACTAGTTTCGAACCGTTGGTTTATTCTCAAGCCTGACCTGTTGAGGCTGCACTAAATGTGCTTGAGCTTAATAACAAACATCAAAATGGCATCAGTTGCTTCATAAAGTGATCGCAGGTGCCCGTCACAACCAACACGTGCCTCTTTAGCACGTCAGACTCAAACTCTTCTTACTTGCTAAGTTAGCACATGTTCACTGTGGAATTCATTGCAATCAATTTATAAAGCATGTGTTGCCACTTGGATGTTCTTTATTAAGATCGGGTACTTTCAGTGCAGCCTCAGAAGGTCAGGCTTGAGAATGAACCAGGTGGTTCGAAACTAGTCGCCAAACATATGTAACGCAACAGTAACAGATCTGTTAATAAACGCATCATGCAATACTGTAATGATGTCCTGGCCTCTATATTCGCCAGACATGGCCCAATTTGACTGTCCTTGGTTGCCAAAAATACAGGAAACCTTTAATTTCCGTCATTTTATAAGGACAGACGAAATTAAAAACACATCGCTGAGAGATCTAGACACCATCTCAAAGATCAAGTTCCAGAAATGTACCGGGTTTTGGCAAATGCGCTGGTGTTAGTGTATAATACCTGATGGGGACTATTTTGAAGGAGATAACATTTACTTGGACGAATAAATAAAATGTTTCCAAAAAACGGAAATTCCCCTCTTTTTTAACACAGTTCGTATTCCAGTTATCCTCATTTATGCACAAGAGTGAAAATACTGATTCTCCCATTGCGCATGCTGCTCTACCATCCGGATACCACAGTATGACTTGGAAGTAGTAAATATAACATCAGCAAGTATATCAGCCTGAGTGTGTTTTGCTCCTCCAATTGGAATTTGCTCCCTACAGTAATGCATAATATTTGATTTAAATTCCTAGATGTAATCTGGATTTGAATAAATGAGGCAAATATGTGTCTGAAAGTAGATACGCAGGGCGGGCTCTGGATACTCTACCTCTCAGTACTTATGATAGTGCCACTGATAAGATAACGTTGTATCTGACAAGTAGTTATACAAGGTTCCCTCTATGTTACTTTGACCTCTGAGTATAATGACGTCACTTCCAGTGTTGGATTACACAGTTGTGTGACTTCAGGAACAAAGGATGACGCCACCCACTTTCCCCCTCCCTCCCAGGACGGCCAGCACACCTGATAAGGACTATTCAGGTGTCAGGTTATACTTACCTTGAGGGTATCATATTACAGCTGAGGCAATTCAGCATACAAGCCACTCAGGATCCTGATGATTACCAGGCTCCACACGAGATACGGTCAGTTCTAGATGACCTTGAACATGAGTATCAGGTTACATCTTGTGCCCACACACCCTTCCCCCACCCTCACCTCCCTGGACAATTGGGATTAATGCTCCTCTCCCCTCGTACCTCTTTTATTACTGGTCAGTTGTGTGGGATCCTCCATTGCTCTGTGCACCACAGAGAGTGTACTAGCAGATATTTAACTACCTTCATTTTCCATTTTCTCCACGTTTCACGTATTTCTCATAGTTTCCCACAGTTTTATCATTTTTACATATTTTTCCACATTTTTAACACTTTCTGCGTTTTTAACATTTTCTGCGTTTTTAACACTTTCTGCGTTTTTCCATGTTTTCTGTCGTCTAGAGATATATGTACAACATATGCAGTTGATGCAGATTACCGCAACGAATTGTTTTAAAAATAAATCCAGTGTTGCAGAGACTTTAAATGTTAATAAACACCACAGAGTGATTTATTAACAAATTACGTAATATTTAGCAACGAATACGCTCTTGCAAAGACTTTAAATGTTAAGTAAATAGCACAGTGTGACAGACAAAATAAACTCTTGCTACATCAGCCCTATATTACTTACGTCTGTATGTGCTAAAATGAGCTAATGCTCCTACTGGTAAACGTAATGACGTCAGGGAAATATCTCGGTAAATATAATTAACATTTACGACTTCACTGATGAAATTCTGAGGTTTACCGAATTCAAAGACGCCTATATGGGATGTGTAACAAATACTACACTGCTACAAACACACACCTAGGTTATGAGGAACTCGCCTGGTAACGAGCTAGCAGTAGGGTATGCAGAACTTCGAGCGTCATCGGCGTCTTCCCCAGGCCGAGGACGAGCGAGCACCACCTGTCTGCCGGACACCGCGCCAGCCGCTTTCTGCCAGCAGTCTGCGATATTTTAACATTGTATGTTTAATCCCCCACGACGCGATCGACCTGGTTACTGACGGAAAAGACATTGGCAAAAAATCACGCGCCCTGGCAGAGCCATCCCGCCCAGGTAAACATCGACCGACAGGTCCCAACACGCGGCGGTTATGCAAACAGGTGCCATCCTCTCCCCACTTTCTCCCTAGACCAATACCAGACAAGCTACCCCAACCATCCTGATTTTAATACAAGAGAAACTGCCTGGGTGACGTCAGTCTTGGTCAGTTAGTGCTCCCAAGCTGTATAAAATAGAGTAAGAAGACAACTGCCGGCCTGTGTGGCCGAGCGGTTCTAGACGCTTCAGTCTGGGACCGCGTGACCGCTCCGGTCCCAAGTTGGAATGCTGCCTCAGGCATGGATGTGTGTGATGTTCTTAGGTTGGTTAGGTTTAAGTAGTTCTAGGGGACTGAAGACCTCAGATGTTAAGTCCCATAGTGCTCAGAGCAATTTGAACCATTTAAGAAGACAACTAATTAACCACAATACACTACTGGAAATCAGTACAAAGCCACGTAGGAAAATTAACATTGTCGATTGAAATATTCTGGCACAGTGTATCTGCAGTGGTACGAGATCTAGTACATCGACAGTCGCAGTCAAACGGTATCTCATTTCGTGTCAGTAGTGCAGTATATAACAAGTCATTAGCGAGTCAGGTGGTAGAGTGTGGACCTCCGCATAAAGGTAGTCGGTTCTGTGCGGTGTCAGTTTGTGCGCATGTGCCTTTACAGCAGATAGGAAACAGGTACCATTAGTGACAGCATGTGTTCTGTGAATAAACGACTGTGACAATCTCATGAAGAAGACAGTTATCATGTGACGAAAAAGCAAAAATCAGGAAATGGAAATCTCTTATTGTCAAATCACCAAGAAGTTGAACCGTTGAAGTACAGTGACTGATTTGGTGCACAATGCGTTCAGTACCAAAAATACAGGCAAAGTAGAAAATTATCTGAGGCATCGAAACGATTAGTTCTGCGTAAAGCAAGGGCCACAGACCGGTATTCTTCTCAACTTGTTTCTGGTTTAAAGTTACCAGTAACTGTCAGACGTGTACGACAAATTTTATCACATGGCAAACGTTTTGCATTCAGGAAACGACTGCAGAAACCTGCTTTAACACCAAAACATAAACAGGCTAGGTTCGAGTTTTCTGACTAACGTATGTCACGAACTTCAGAATAGGATTAGAAAATATAAGGACTAGGGGACGAAAGTCTAACTTTTCAATAAGATAAAGCGTCTGTGCATGTTTTTACTATAACCAAAAAGTGGTTAGAAGATAAAGATAGTGATGTCTTGCACTGGCTTGTACGTAGCCTGGATTTGAACCCCTGGGAAAACCTTTGGAGAACACTGTTTATTGCAATGGAAAGCAATTTTAGGCCGTATGTAAGCTGAGAAGGGCGATTCGAGAAGCGTGGGCAACAATTGCACTGCAAGAACTACAGACCCTAACAAAATAAATGCCGGAGAGAATTTTTGAGGTAATCAAGAAGAACGGAGTTTGGACAATGTACTAACACTGTGATAACACAACAGAACAGCGAGTGCCTGTATACCAATTTCCATCCAGAAAACGCCTTTTTTTGTTACTCGTATTATGAAACAAAACTACGTAATTCCGTCATGATTGTTTATGTTTTATACGTTGAGAGGTGGCATGAGCCCCCTCTCATATTTCTATCTTACGATTTTCCTCTCTAATTGCATGCAGTGAAAAGTCGCTATTCCTTCATACGCGGACTTCCCACGCACCGTCTCTCGTCACCCGGGTGGTCCGGTGACAGGCGGGCTCTCCTGATCTGGAAAGCGTTAAGCCGACGGGTGTGAGGAAGTCGAGTGAATGCTTTGCAGACGCCGACATTGTCAAAAGACACGCCCGGAGGGGTCTGAAGTAGCGGCTGGGCTAGAGGTTCCGTTACTTCGCAGAAACTTAGCGAAAACACTTTCTGGCGGGCTACCAGCGAGGCGTGGGAATGACTTGTGTACCCAGGCAGTTGTGGCGGGAAAATTCCCGCGCTTTCTGCAAAATAGTAACTGTGATTGGCTTGCTGAGGGCATAGCTCCATGACGTAGCAAAATCAGCGCAGAAATTGGCGCCAAGAATCTCCATTGGTGGAATGGTAGTGCTCCGGCAATAGAGTGGAATTTTCCGCCGGTTTTCGAGTTGCTGATTGGAACGTTTAACCACGGCGTGGGGGCGGAAATGTTGTGTGTTCGGCCTGTACGGGTGTTCTAGGTAGTCGGCTCTCGCCTTTCGGTCGAGGACGTCGAAGCAACCAGCCATCGCCTCCGGTACGCCAGATCGTGTTCTGGCAGTTAAGAAGACAGTTTGGTAATGTATGTCCGCAGCACCGGCAGACAGGGATTTTCCTAGGTGATAATCAGAGCTCAGCAGAGCGCGCCTGTTCGTCTTTTTCTAACTTTGTTCTGTCTTGAGGAGCAGCAATTAATGTTGGGTTAGCTGTGAGTCTCTCTTAAGATTTGAGTGGCCAGGAATTGGCTCCACATACCACTTCGTCATAAACCTCACAATCTAGTTTAGGGCAACTTCACCTTCATAGCGTTTGTTTGAGTATCCAATATGAGCCAATTTGATGTATTATAAATGTTTCATGTGTTTTTGTTTATTATTTTGTGTTTAGTCTTAATAAATCATATTGTTATTTTGGACAGAACTTTCATTCTGTTAATCAGTAGAGCAACCCTATCATTTCTCACTTATTATCAAATTAAATTATTGCAGGTGCCAAACTCTTTTCTACTCCACTTGCAGGGTTGATGACAGTCAGTTTGCGTATCTTTTTAATCCATGTGCAACAGCAAAAGTCGGAGTTAGAATAGGGGGGGCTTAGAGCATCATTTACATAGGTAGATTCTAGAAGAATTTAGTGTTAAATACACTGCTAGCCCCGGCACCTCGCAACGTATCTAGTACTTTAATAATAAATTCGATACGTTTATGTTCAGAACATTGTACTGTAACATTCTTAGGAACCTGCCTTTTTACTGATTTCCACTACTGTAATTTAAACAAATATATCTTGCGTTATTAATGTGTGACATCGCTTTAACACTCGTAAATAACGAGGGAGAAGGCCGAAGTACATATACGAGGGTTGGAACTTAAATAGGGGTAACTATTTACTCACAACCGATACAAACGAGTTACATGTTTGCACCTGTTACTGACCTTCAAAGTAGTCACTAGCGTTGCGTAGAACCCGTTGCCAGCGATATGGAAGGCGTAGTATACCGTTAGCAGAGCCTGTTCTGTTGATGGTGCGAATGGAGCGGTCTGCTGCTTCTCGAATCTCTGGAATAGTTCTGAAGCGAATGCCACGAAGCCAAAACTGAAGCGCCAGTCCAACGAATGGCGTCATTATAGTCGCTGCGAGAGCCGAAAGTGCATCAGAGCATCAGTTTGGTGAAAGTTATGGTGATTCTCGTGTACGACTCTGACGGTATTATCCTAACGCATTACGTTCTTCCGCAGCAGACCGTCAATGCACAGTATTAATGTTCGTTTTTGGAGCATCACTTGCGACCAGCTTTGCGAAAGAAGCGGCGACACTTTCCGCGTAACACACCCATCATTTTGCACGACAATGCGCGGCAGCATACAGCGCAGGCTGTGGCTGCTCTGCTCGGTCGATGAGACTGGGAAGTATTGTACCATCCACCATAATCCCCAGAGTTATGTCCTTGTGACTTTGATTTGATTTCGAAGATGAAGGAACCACTTCGTGGTATTCGTTTCAGTGCCACGCAAAACAACAAGAGGTGCAAGCCCCCTCCATGAAACACATGACCACACCATAACACCACTGCCTACGAATTTTAATAATGGCACTACAGACGCTGGCAGATGACGTTCACCGGGCATTCGCCATACCCATTACCTGCCTTCGGATCGCCGCGTTGTGTACCGTGATTCGTCACTCCACACAACGTTCTTCCACTGTTCAATCGTCCAATGTTTACGCTCCTTACACCAGGCGAGGCGTCGTTTGACATTTACCGGCGTTATGTGTGGTTTATGAACAGTCGTTCGACCATGAAATACAAGTTTTCTCACCTCCCACCTAACTGCCATAGTACTTGCAGTGGATCCTGATGCAGTTTGGAATTTCTGTGTGATGGTCTGGATAGATGTCTGCCTATTACACATTACAACCCTCTTCAACTGTCGGTGGTCTCTGTAAGTCAACAGACGAGGTCAGCCTGTACGCTTGTGTGCTGTACGGGTCCCTTCAGTTCCCACTTCACTGTCACATCGAAAACAGTGAACCTAGGGATGTTTAGGAGTGTGGAAATCTCGCGTACACACGTATGACACAAATGACACCCAAGCACTTGACCACGTTCGAAGCCCGTGTGTTTTGCAGAGCGCCCCATCCTGCTCTCTCACGATGTCTAATGACTACTGAGGTCGCTGATATGAAGTACATGGCAGCAGGTGGCACCACAATGCACGTAATATGAAAAACGTATGTTTTTGGGGGTGGCCGGATACTTTTTATCACATAGTGTATGTGAAATGCGGCCGTAGAAATATACGGTGTATGCGTGCCGTTTGTCGATAAGCCGTCATGGTCCGCAGTCCGCACAAAGTCTCATGTACAGCGGGCTCTCCGCCACCTATCTGTCAAGATGGATAAGTGTTGAAATGCATATGCAAACAGTTTAGCAGGAGAAATACTGCCATACGGACAACACAAGCACATTGACTGTTGGAAAGGGTTTTATACTTACCTGATAATCATAGAATCCCCGCCATGTCTTGTGTATTCCCGCCGTCTCCAGTAGAGGATATACTCCCACCTCAGCAGTGCAATCTCCGCCACAGTCACTTTTATCTCAGAATATCAACCCTCTACGTTAGCCTTATATCTTAATCGTCCAGCTGGGCAACTACCGATATAATTCTCTATGCAACCGACGGTATTCAGTTTGCGGACACAATGTTCTCATTGGCTGCCAGTAATGGCTGGGCAGTGACTTGCAGATATCACCAGCCTACGGTCTGTCCTCTCTCTGGACACATCAAACAATTGGAGATGCCAGCTTTACCCATGCTCAATTATTACCACTGGCAGGCAATTCTATAATAAACACACTCTACTATTCTTCATTACATATCTTTCTAATTCATGAGGAACCATGAAAAAGGGGGGGGGGGTGGTAGAAACGTTTAAGTCCTCAGAGGTCCAGGCGATGGCAGCGTCACCTGGCGAGGAATGACTGCTAGTCAGACACACTCACGGTTCATGTTGTATCAGTGAGCGTGCGGTCCGTGTGTAGAATGGGGAAGACGCGCGATCTGTCTGAGTTTGACCGAAGGCAGATTGTGATGCCTTGAGGCTCAGCACAAGCATTTACGAAACTGCGCGACTTGTCGGATTTCCGAGGATTGCTCTGGTGAGTTTTCAACACGTGGCGAAACCAAGATGACACCACGTCCTGATCTCGAGGGGTTGGGCGGCCACCTCTCATTACAGATGTCAAATGTTGTACGCTGGGAAGACTGGTAAAACGGAACTATCATCAGACTTCAGACTTCAATGCTGGACAGAGCGCGAGTGTGTCTGAACACACAGTGCACCAAACACTCCCAACTATGGGCCTCCCCAGCCGACGACATGTGGCAATGTTAACATCACTACATCGGGAAGCACGACTGAAATGGGCTCGTTATCATCGGCACTGGACGTTGGTGCAGTGGCAGAGCGTTGCATTGTCTGATGAATCCCGGTACCTTTATCATACCGATGGGAGGGCCGAATCAGTCGTCTTCCAGAGGAACAGCTCCTTGAGACCTGTACTGCGGGACGAATGCAAGCTGGCCGTGGCTCCATTACGCTCTGCGGAACGTTCACGTTGCCATCCATGGCTCCAGTCGAGCTCATTCAAGGCACCTTGATGCTGCACTGGTGGCAGACCTTGAAGGTCATGTCTCTCGACAGCAGTGGCATTTTTCAACATAATAATGCGCCTTGTCACAAAGCCAGAAGTGTGATGGAGTGGTTCGAGAAACACAGTGGCAGTTCCAACTGGCCCACAAACTCGCCAGATCTGAACCCAACCGAGCACATCTGAGCCGTCATTAAATATGGCGCCAGAGCTCATCCCTGGAATTTACGGGAATCTGATGACTTGTGTGAGCAGATTTGGCGCGGCATCCGTCCAACGACCTACCAAGGCCTCATTGCTTCCATGCCATGACGCGTCGCCGTTGTTATCCTTGCCAAAGATGGACTTACCAGCTATTAGACAGATGGTCATTATGTTCTGACTGATCAGTGTATATACTGCATCTATTAATCCAACTTGGTAATTGCTTCAGGCGGGCAAGCAAATCTTGTAACCTCATTTTTTTACGTAATACTCCACGAATATCCGAATCATTTCCCGAAATCTGCAATGTAAGACACATGTAACTATAATTAAATCCATCATGATGGGTCATCATGGGTATTTTACGATAGGATACTGTCATAACCATAGTGTGGTGGAACTATGAGACACATCCAGGTATAATGTTATTTACTGTAGCATTATAGCAACGCCCAATAAAAATGGCTCTGAGCACTATGGGACTTAACATCTGAGGTCATCAGTCCCCTAAAACTTAGAACTACTTAGACCTAACTAACCTAAGGACATCACAAACATCCATGCCCGAGGCAGGATTCGAACCTGCGACCGTAGCAGCAGCGCGGTTCCAGACTGAAGCGCCTAGAACCGCTCGGCCACACTTGCCGGGGCAGCGCCCAGTATCCAAGTCGAAAGAAACACGGACCCACCAGTCACATTACGTGATATTTTTATCTGTGGTGCCAATACATATGCCTACAATCTCGTATTACTTCCCAGCAGGCAAATCACAGAATTGCATGTACGTGATTTAACGGGTTATGACTTAAGTCTGTCTGACAGAGTTGTTTCTATAGGTATCAGGAAAAATAAATTCGCTCCTTTTCTTTGCCAGCAAGACAGGCAGGCTACACTGTTGTTACAGAGAAGCATAGTCGTTCATTTCATTTTCAGATTAACCGGGAAGAAGACAGTGACTGTCACTAGACTTTTCCATACTCTTGACGCTAGCAAAAACCTCTGCTAATTGTGGTTTCCAGTACATAACTGTAAATGATTAACATTTTTTCCAGCACCATTATCTTACACGACTGTCTTGGTTCTGTAGCAGGTATTTGACCCTAGTAGCTTGGCTGACAAGCTTCCACTTAGCCAATCTGCCAGTCATCCACCCCCTTCCGCCATTAACAAATGTTCCGTTGGACCCACATTATTGTCATGCAATGCGTCCTGTACTTATTTCGAAATGTAATTTGCAAATGACAAATAAAGGGTCATTCAGATGAGCAACAATATATAGTCCAAAACTGAACTGTCGACATTTATGTGTAATCGATTTCCACATTAAATATCTAAAAATATATACGCTCAGAATATAGTTTTTCTTATTAGTGTATGTGTAGGACAACCATCGAATAGCGTTTATCATACCAATATCATCAGAATTTCTACCAGCAGAAAATGGCTCTTCTTAATGACTATTTTTCGTTCCAGTGGCAAAAACCACTGGGTAAAGACTCAAGATGGCATCATATCAAGTCATACCTTCTGAATTTGATTGTAACTGCAATCCAGATACATGGTTTTGTGTATACTATGACGTGGGTACAGAAGGGTCAGAAGTAGAGTGCAGGAGCGGATGCTTCAGCAACGACAGGTAATATACAAGTGTTTGCTTGTAGACATTGTGTTACTCTGCACCCACCAAAATGCATACTTAGTGGTGTATATTAAAGCATCAGCCCCCAAGTCCATAGGAACTGCGAGATGTCACGCTCAAGTGAGCAATACTGCCCAACCCCAACATCTGTATTGATGAATGTGATAATGTTTTCCTGCCATGGACGGACGTCATGATAAATGAATAACTTTGAAATCGTTTTAAGTAGAACTAAGATGTGTATTTTGACAAAGTAATATGGACATTATACACTTTGGTTCTCAATACGCTTAGGCATCCTCTGTAGTAGTAAGTGTCTCGGAGTACATTATCTAATATGACTTCGCCAACACGAGTCTATGTAATTGATTAATTAAAACTATAGAGAGGTAGACAACAGTTGGTATTAGATTCCTACCTGTCAAAAACAGTTTTTCTGCAATAATTGTCTTACGATCCATGGTGTAGTGTAGATTGAGCCAAATGAATACATTTCACCATATTTTTAATAATAATAATAATAATTATTATTATTATTTAGTAGTAGTAACAGTAGTAGTAGTAGTAGTAGTAGTATTAATATTACTATCATTATTATTATACTAATAATGACATGGCGAATATGGATAATACGTATATCATCAACACAATGCTATTGAAATGTTCCATTTGAACACTCATTTCCTTTTAACGTCAACCAGATACAAAAATGGATCAAATGGCTCTGAGCACTATGGGACTTAACTTCTGAGGTCATCAGTCCCCTAGAACTTAGAACTACTTAAACCTAACTGACCTAAGGACATCACACACATCCATGCCTGAGGCAGGATTCGAACCTGCGACCGTAGCAGTCGCGCGGTGCCAAACTGCTGCACCTAGAACCTCTCGGCCACTCCGGCCGGCTAACCAGTTACACTTTATAGCAAGAGTGTGTTTGTTTAGTAATATAAAAATATGATAACGCATGGCAGTCGAAAGTTAAACATTAATACCATAGGAAAATGACAAACATCCATTGGGTGACAGAACTATACCAGGTGGCCCCGACAATTTAGCAGAGATGGACCTAACCTTCCCACAGCAGCGTTAAGACAAACGATACTCAGGCTGACCATGTCGCTGGCCATCTCCCTCCAATGTGTGCTAACTGTCCTCCAAAACAGTCAAATTTGGGGGATATGTGATGTATGTGCTGTCAGACATGTCCCAGAGAACAGATACATTTTGATCCCGCAGCCATTATACATCAAGACACAAAGAAACTAATGACATTAGCTGCTAGCGAGGAAAGTTGAAAATTTGTGCCCCTACGGGAATTCGAATCCGGGTCTCCTACTTACTGGTAGATCCGCTGATCACTGTACCATCCAGACACAGTGGTCATCGCAATTGCACACACTACCCTAGCATGCCTCCCGTCAGACCCAAATTCTCAGATTATCCATACAGAACTAATGTAGTGCCCCTTGCCTATTATTTTCATTATTCGCAGCATTTCCCCGATTTTCGTAAGCGTTCTAGTATGGTGTGCATCTGCACTGAAGTGATCGTTTGGCCGTCCTCATCTTCATTATATATGCGGTCACTGTTCTTTTGCAAGTTTAGACACTACTCCTATGTTGCTCGACGTCTTGGTGCGGAAGACATGGATGACAAGAACACAGAAATAAATAGCGTATTTCTGATAATTGCTGTGTAAAACAATAGAAAAAACTTGCTATGTCATATGATCAACTATTCTATTAGTAAAAACTATGAACAAATCTTTACAGTCGTAGCATCTATACAAACGGACCATGTAGCTCACTTTTCAGAATTACGCAATTTATTGCTGTGGTCTTGTCATCCGTGTCTTTCACAACAAGACCTCGAGCACCATGCTAGAACCTAAACGCCGAGCTACATGTTTGTACAGTAAATATTTTGATTTGTACAAAGCCAGCTAAATGATTTCATTATATGGTTGCTGTAATTGTAATTACGTGTTTCTAGTGTTTATGAGTGGAACGCTTGATGTTCCTTTTGTAGTTGCTTCATGTTTGTTTAACTACACCGAGGTATCGAACAACAGTGTCTGGTTGTCAAAGCTTATATTGTCTGCATATTATTACATGCATGTTTTTATTGTATTTCATTTTATAATACGAATAAACCAACTGACTGGCTTCTCTACTTGTGTATTAAACGACATATTGAAGGTGCAGTGCTTTTTTTATGTTTTTAAGATGGTTTTAAATTTTAAATAAATTTATTTAAAATTATTATAACAAAATAAGTGTAACGTATTCTGATTTGGATTAATTTCTTTGTATGTGCGCAGTGTAACATTCTTCGATGGTCGGTTTGCCTTCATACTTTATATAACACGACGTACTATTGTTTGTAATTACTACCACAGTGCGACCTGGTGGCTGGTTGTAGCGTCTATGATGTTTACCTGAAATTCTCAGGCTTCATTCTGATAACGTTCGAACATGAGGTTGTATAATTAGTGCAGTATGTATGTTGTGTAATGTAACAGTTATTTTATGCTTAAGTTGCTGATATACTGTAGCTATCATATTCATGAAGTATCGATATATGACACAGTATAATATGCCTTTGATCAAGATTCAGTGAAATGTACTGTAGAAGATATTTTATATTCCATGGCATAGTCCATTTTTACGTAAAACTTCAATGATGACAGTGTGCTTGAATATGTTCATCTATGCTTACAGATCTGATGATAGCAACGTAGTTTTCTGAAACTAGTCCTCGAAATAAATGCTGTACAACAGCGAACTCACTGTTTGAAGCTATACTTCCGTTTCTACATCCACACATATTACGATTCCACATGGACACGACTTGCAACTCGCATGTAATGGGAGTAATGGGAGACAATACCATATACTAACATAACCGTTTCTTCACGCACACAGGACTAGTGGAAGTATGACGATTTCATCTTGTAACGAAGTCTCTCTAGAATGCACTGTAGATCCACTATTAAAGCATACGCGGTGTTATTTCCTCTCTTGTATCTAGTCGTTACATTAAGGACCTACAGCGCCTCTCTACCGGATATTCCCATTACTCCATCTATGTAATGCTTCTTTATTTCTATGAATGTGTGACATCATGTCTCTCATATATACTGAGGTGACATGTCATGGGATAGCGATATGCACGAATACAGATGGTGATACGAAAGGTATAAAAGCGCAGTGCATTGGCGGAGCTGTCATTTGTACTCCGGTGATTCATGTGTAAGGGTTTCCGACATATGGTCGCACGACAGGAATTAACAGACTTTGAACGCGAAATGGTAGTTGGAGCTAGACGCAAGGGACATTCCATTTCGGAAATCGTTAGGGAATTCAGTATTCCGAGATTCAAGGTGTGAGGAATATGCCGAGAATACCACGGACAACGCAGTGGCCGTCGACTGTCACGTAACTACCGAGAGCAGCGGCGTTTGCGTAGAGTTGTCAGTGCTAACACACAAGCAACACTGCATGAGATAACCGAAGAAATTAATGTGAGACTTATGACGAATGTATGTGTTAAGACAGTGAGGCGAAATATGGTGCCATTGGACTATGGCAGCAGACGACCGACGCGAGTACCTTTGCTAACAGCAAGACATCGCCTGCAGCTCCTCTCCTGGGCTCGTGACCATATCCGTTGGACACTAGACGTCTGGAAAACCGCGGCCTAAGTAGACGAGTCCCGATTTCAGCTCGTAAGAGCTGATGGTAGGGTTCGAGTGTGGTGCAGACGCCACCAAGTCATGGACCCAAGTTGTCAACAAGGCACTGTTCAAACTGGTGGTGGCTCCATAATAGTGTGCGCTGTGTTTACATGGAATAGACTGAACCGAACATTGACAGGAAATGGTTATGTTCGGCTACCTGGAGACCATTTGTAGGCATTCATGGACTACATATTTCTAAACAATGATGGCATGTCACCGGGCCACAATTGTTCGCGATTGGTTTGAAAAACGTTGTGAACAATTCGAGCGAGTGATTTGGTCAGCCAGATCGCCCGACGTGAATCTCACTGGACATTTATGGGACATAATCTAGAGGTCAGTTCGAGCACAACATGCAGCAATACTTTCGCAATTATGTGCGGCTATAGAGACAGTATGTCTCAATGTTTCTTCAGGGGATTTCCAACGAACTGTTGAGTCTATGCCACGTCGAGTTGGTGCACCACGTCGGGCAAAAGCAGGTCGGACACGATATTAGGGAGTATCTCATGCGTTTTGTTATTTCAGTGTGTACATGGCGAACATTAAAAAAACCGACGAACTGCAGGGCCGGATTTCATATGTAGAAATGGACGAGAAAAGTGTTATGAAAATGTGTCCGGGAATGCTCAGTGTGCGTGATACGACAGGAAATCGTCCTGGAGCACAGTACAGAGCGTCATCGCATCCACGTCACAACAGATCTTCAAAGTAGCCTCTGAGGGATGCAATGCACGTGGGTTACACATAATCGTTCTTTCGCTTACACCAAGTTGGCGGGACCTTTGTCTGGAGTTCGAATCTCAGTCCGACACACAGTTTTAACCTGCCAGTAAGTTTCATATCAGCGCACACTCCGCTGCAGAGTGAAAGTTTCATTCTGGAAACATCTTCCAGGCTGTGGCTAAGCCATGTCTCCGTAATATCCTTTCTTCCAGGAGTGCTAGTTCTGCTAGGTTCGTAGGAGAGCTTCTGTAAAGTTTGGAAGGCAGGAGACGAGGTAGTGGCAAAATTGAAACCGTCAGGACGGATCGTGAGTCGTGCTTGGGTAACTCAATCGGTAGTGCACTTGACCGCGATGGGCAAAGGTCCCGAGTTCAAGTCTCGGTCCGGCACACAGTTTTAATCTGCCAGGATGTTTCAGACCACCAGACACTCTGATGTGATACTTATGACGCAAATTTCGGCTAGTTCCTCTGTATTAATTCAGATTTACTGAGTGATCATTTAGTATCCGGATCTTACCGTATTTTAAACATTTTTCCAGTTTTCCGTTTTTACCATATTTTTCCGTATTTTTTCACATTTGTTCCATTTTCCCGTTTTTTCCATATTGTTCCATGTTTTTCCATGTTTTCACATTTTTTTCCACTTTTCCGATTCATCAATATTTTCCATATTCCATGTGTACATGCACAACTATATATATGCTCTTACTGCTTACGTTACCAGATACACTCCTGGAAATTGAAATAAGAACACCGTGAATTCATTGTCCCAGGAAGGGGAAACTTTATTGACACATTCCTGGGGTCAGATACATCACATGATCACACTGACAGAACCACAGGCACATAGACACAGGCAACAGAGCATGCACAATGTCGGCACTAGTACAGTGTATATCCACCTTTCGCAGCAATGCAGGCTGCTATTCTCCCATGGAGACGATCGTAGAGATGCTGGATGTAGTCCTGTGGAACGGCTTGCCATGCCATTTCCACCTGGCGCCTCAGTTGGACCAGCGTTCGTGCTGGACGTGCAGACCGCGTGAGACGACGCTTCATCCAGTCCCAAACATGCTCAATGGGGGACAGATCCGGAGATCTTGCTGGCCAGGGTAGTTGACTTACACCTTCTAGAGCACGTTGGGTGGCACGGGATACATGCGGACGTGCATTGTCCTGTTGGAACAGCAAGTTCCCTTGCCGGTCTAGGAATGGTAGAACGATGGGTTCGATGACGGTTTGGATGTACCGTGCACTATTCAGTGTCCCCTCGACGATCACCAGTGGTGTACGGCCAGTGTAGGAGATCGCTCCCCACACCATGATGCCGGGTGTTGGCCCTGTGTGCCTCGGTCGTATGCAGTCCTGATTGTGGCGCTCACCTGCACGGCGCCAAACACGCATACGACCATCATTGGCACCAAGGCAGAAGCGACTCTCATCGCTGAAGACGACACGTGTCCATTCGTCCCTCCATTCACGCCTGTCGCGACACCACTGGAGGCGGGCTGCACGATGTTGGGGCGTGAGCGGAAGACGGCCTAACGGTGTGCGGGACCGTAGCCCAGCTTCATGGAGACTGCGCAGCTAGCGCCATTCGACGGCCAACACCGCGGTTCCTGGTGTGTCCGCTGTGCCGTGCGTGTGATCATTGCTTGTACAGCCCTCTCGCAGTGTCCGGAGCAAGTATGGTGGGTCTGACACACCGGTGTCAATGTGTTCTTTTTTCCATTTCCAGGAGTGTATATGAAGATATTTTTACCATCCAACTATTACGGAGTATCAGCAACCAGCACTTCTTCCAAATATCATCCCGCATACTACTAGATGTCAAAGCCAGTGCTAAAACACACACAGATGCATGGATTCCTGAGGACGTAGAGTGTTTATTTTATCCTGTTACAAACATCGACACACATACACACACACACACACACACGCACAGAGAGAGAGAGAGAGAGAGAGAGAGAGAGAGAGAGAGAGAGAGAAAGAGAGCTCAGTTACGCTATTTTTTGTCGGTTTCCCACATAAGCATATATATTTCAATAGTGGGAAGATAGTGTATTCTACAGAGACATACTTCCAGTAGCTCTCTGTGCATTAAGAAACAGTAATGTATATATTTTATTATTCTTCTGAATGCTGTGGTATTCTTTCCTAGTACATGCGAGTTGCAAGTCATTTGTATTTCGAACTGTAAAATATTTGGATGCAATGTATAGTGGCATGACCCCATTATCTAAAAGTGACACATTGAACATATATTGACCCCTACTGCGAATGAAATCAGGAAAAATTTACAGATTGAAGATAAAAGGGCTCTGTGCACAACAAGCGTAGCTTACAATTGTATCTCTCTGACTTACACTAAGAAATAACACCACTGCTCAGAGTCATAGCTACCAAGTATCATTATTTTTCCGCTACCGAGAGTCTGTCACCGTCCTATGTGCGCATATAACCCCAGTTGTTTTTGCACCCTAAAACAAAACAAAACCGTCCTTTGCTTTAAATCTTCAACAATTTACTGACATGCATTATTACACGTTTATACAAATAACCACCCTCTTGCTATAAAGTGGGATTGGTCGACGTTAAAAAAAATGTGTTCTAATGGAATATTGTCATATCTTTATGCAAACGAAATACATATTACCCATATGCACCATATTATTATTACTATTATTATTATCATTATTATTACTATTATTATTAAAAAGCTGGCGAAAGATATTCATTAGGCTCCGTCTACACCATAACATGGTTCCTAAAACAATTAAGGCATATGAAAACACTGTGTTTGACAAGTTGGGAATCTAGTGCAAACTGTTATCTATCTGTCTATAGTTGTAATTATTTAATGTGGAGTGCGATCACAGAAAGTCATGTTGCTGATGTACTCACATTAAATAATATAGTCAGTGACGCTGACTACTATACAGAATGCCCAAGAGTATTGAGGGCCAAAGTCTGGAATGTCCATATTATTTTATCAAAAAAGTTCTGCCAAAGACGTTATCAAAGTCATCCATGTATTACGACGACCCTCCATATTAGGATAACATCACCACATTCGTCCATACAGATATTATGATTTGGCAGTATTGTTTGTTTGGGAGTGACCTCTCACAATTCTCATGGACTTCGGAGCTGACACTTTAATAAATACACTCTGCAAAGTATGCGTTTTGGTAGTTGGAGAGTAACACTACGCACACAAAAAACACTTGCATGTGACTTGTCGTTAATAGATCCACTGCTACACTCTACCCCTGATCTTGGGGTATCTACGACACAGCACACAGCACACAGCACACACACACAACACACACACACACACACACACACACACACACACACACACGCACACACACAGACACACACATTAGTGTGACAAGATTGCAGCTACAACCACATTTACAAGGTATAACCGGATATGATGGCGTTTTGGTTTTTACCCCATGGTTTTTGTTACAATTATGAAAAGTTGTCATCAGTAACAGGCATTTTTTGGTAATAGGGATTATTTTTGTTACGTTACATAGAAGTACACATATTCCATGCAAGAAGGACCGATAATGAGTTCTGAGTCTATGCTCTGTATGTCTATACTTCTAGATAGAAATCGATTACACAAACTACCAAACAGCGATATTAATCTTACAAGACTAGGTAGGTTGATGATACCGGTAAACATGTTTATTGTTTACACTTATGCACTCGCGATCATAGCTGACAGACTCTTCCAGAGGTTTTTGCCAGTGTTAAGAAGATGAAAATGTCTACCATGCCAGCAAAACTCAAAGTGAAATGAACAGCGAAGCTTCTCTGTAGCAACAGAGTGGCCTCACCGTCTTGCTGACAAAGATATTGAGCAAATTTGGTCTTCCTGATACCTACAGAAACCACTCTGTCAGGCAGACTGAAGTCATTACCCGTTAAATCAAACATGTGTAGTTTTGTGATTTGTCTACTGGGAAGTAACCTAAAAAAATTAGAATACGTATTGACACTACAGATAAAAAAACATATAAAGTGATTGGTGGGTTCGCGGTTTTTAGATTTGGGCTATAGCCGCTGCTCTAATGCTACAAGAAAGGAAAATTATACCTGGACGGGTGTCAAAGCTCCACCACTCTATGCTAATGACACTTACCCGCCATGATATATCTAATTTACAATAATCTGTGACTTACCTACCACGTTTCGGGAAATGATTTAGATTTCCGTGGTGTTTTTGGTAAATAAATGAGGTTACGAGATTTGGTCGTCTGCCTGACACAATTACTACGTTGCATGAAAGCTGAAGTATACAGTTATCACTCAAGCTAACCTAAACGTATATTCCTTAAAAAATTATCTAGCAGAGTGTCGCGAGAACTATGTTCTAGCTCCTCCTCGAAGCCTATTTTACTGGGGAGATGAAAACCCACACCAGGGTTTACATATGCATGTCTCTATCAGACTGAAACTCTCTCTAATTCTATGCACATGTTTAAGATTTTTTCGTTTTTTTATTTTTACTTATTTTTTGTGCTGGTGTGTACTCCATGCACTTCAGGTCACCGTATGCTTACAAGCAGACCACGTGATCATGTCACTCCCGATTATGAGCCATACATTTTTAGAACATACACACTCTGCAAACCACCGATGGTTGCTGGAGGAGGGCGTCACGCAAAAACTGACCGAGACTGTTTTATGGCGGATATGGGAGCCAGACCTGGATTTATATATGCATATGTCTGAAAAACTACCGTAGTGAACTGTGGAAGAGTCGGATGCTCGAAAATTCAGGATACAGGACAGATGCAGCAGATGCTTCCATTTTCTTTTTCTTTTTTCTTTTTTTTTTCATAGTCTATGTTGATATACCAGCTAATTAAACTTTCCCTATTTAACACGTTATAACACGGAAACTAATTACCGTACGAGCATCAAACTTGGTAGCATTAATGTCAAGGACATGGAGAAGAGAAATAACGCAGAATCAATTCAATTGAAACACTTTTAATGTGCTGCTTCGGTACATCATACCATTACATACGGGTACCATTACTGCTACAAAAGGGGCTCAATATGGCCCCCACCAGTGTCCAGTAGAGTCTGAAAGCGCAGAATTGCATTCTGCACAGCAGTACGAAGCATGTCCGTAGATAAGCTGCCTACCTCTCTTGACATGCTGCGCTTCAGATCAGCACATGTGTAAATGTTCCCCTGGTAAAACCTGTCCTTCAGGAAGCCCCACAAACAAAAATCACAGGGAGTGAGATCAGGTGATCGTGCTAGCCAAGCAATTGGAAACGAGCGGCTGATAACTCGATCGTTTCCAAATGTGTTTCGGAGAAGCAGGTGAACTTCACGAGCGATGTGCGATGTGGCCCATCTTGCATGAAAACTGTTGACTTCATTGCGTCTCCCTCCTTTAGAGCGGGTATGACATGCTGGCGAAGCATATCGCAGTAACGCTGGCCAGTCACATAGCACGTCTTTGGTCGTCAAGTGCCAACCTGTTCAAGAAAGAATGGGCCAATGATGAACGTAGCCATGAAGCCACACCATACGGTTCCATGTTCACCATACAGAGGAACAGAGGAACTTCATGCACAGTGACTTGAGGTGAAGATCCCCACACTCGGCAATTCTGTGTGTTCATCTCACCCGTCAGAGAAAAATGAGATTCGTCTGTCCATAGAATAGTCCACGGCTATTCCTTGTCAACTTCAATCCTTGTGAGAAAGTGGAGAGTGAAGTCAATACGTCGTTGTGCGTCCCGTGATGCAAGCTGCTGTACGATATGAATCTTGTACGGATACCATTTGAGAATAGTTCGAAGCACCTTCCGTGAACCACGGTATGTTTAACTGTTATGACACAGCACGCGCGTTACCTGACGATAGGGAATTCAAAAAATGGCTCTGAGCACTATGGGACTTAACATCCATGGTCATCAGTCCCCTAGAACTTAGAACTACTTAAAGCTAACTAACGTAAGGACAGCACACAACACCCAGTCATCACGAGGCAGAGAAAATCCCTGACCCCGCCGGGAATCGAACCCGGGAACCCGGGCGTGGGAAGCAAGAACGCTACCGCACGAGACGATCGGGAATTGCGCGCGGCGTTGTCTGCAATAGCAACAGCGATTTCATCAACCATTTGTGTGGCAACCGGTCATTCGCCTCTTCCCGGAGCGACGCCCAGTTCTTCAGCTGATTCGAACATCCTCATGATGCTCCGCACACTAGGTGGAGAAAGAGGACTCTTCCGTAATTCTTTCTGCCGGCGATATTCTCTAAGTGCAGCTGAAGCATTACTGTTGTTTTGATGACAGAGCTTCATCAATAATGTATTGCTCTTTTTGTGCATGCTCATGTCGACATATCAACAAATGCACTGCGACTGGTCAGGCGTGTGAGGCTATGAATCACGATGACTGATCACGGCACCTGCTGGTCGTAGTTGCAAATGGACTGTGGCGCAGTGACGTCTGTAAACCATGCAACCCGTATTCTGGACATTAATGCTACCAAGTTTGGTACTCGTACGGTAATTAGTTTCCGTGTTGTAGTGTGTTAAATAGAGAAATATCCCCAAATTTTCAGAACACACATACTGTAAAAACCGCCATATGGTGGCTGGTGGAGGGCACATCGTACCATTCGCAAAAAGTTTCAATCGATAGAAACCACTGTCTATCTGCCTCCGTATGATATCTAGTTTCTCTTCATCTTGTGCAAAACGTATCTAGTCATCTGCGGATGGCAGTTGATAAATTTTCTCGAAGAGAAAGACGTTTTCCCCTCCTGGAATCATGAAGCATCTCCATAATACTAGCATGTTAACTCGACCACCAGGTAACAAATCTAGTACTGAATGATGTTGAGAAAGCCTTCTACAACGTTACTGTTACAGTATTTTCAAATTTCTGCAGGCAACAAAAAATTTTTACTGCTAGCAAAGTGCAGCCAGAAAGATTACATAAAATTTAAATCCAGCATAATGAACACGGAGGAAATTAACGCTTCCGCATTCCCTTGCATTGTGCTCCATGAATTAGAGAGGTATGTAATAAAAATGGTAGTGTGTGTTTAATATAGCACTGCTGCAGTACGCTTTGGTCGATGTCGACTTTCCTCACTTTCCGCCCCCAAGTGGTAATACGTGAGCGTAGGTATTACTGGTATCTCCACCTGTTTGACAAGTCTGGAGAGCGAACAGAACGTCGAAGAGTGGCATCTGCGAGTTACCGTTCGATATGGCCCAGGTGTTACCGACTGCAAATGAGGGCGCGGTGTCCGTAATTTGAATACCGTCGATTCCATGGAGCGGAATGTCAGTGCTTCCCCCAGCTAGTCTGTTAACGTACGCCGGACGGAGTGGCCGAGCGGTTCTAGGCGCTACAGTCTGGAACCGCGCGACTGCTACGGTCGCAGGTTCGAATCCTGCCTCGGGCATGGATGTGTGTGATGTCCTTAGGTTAGGTTAGGTTTAAGTAGTTCTAAGTTCTATGGGACTGATGACCTCAGATGTTAAGTCCCATAGTGCTCAGAGCCATTTGAACCATTTGTTAACGTCCACGCAAGACATAGAAGCCTTGGCCCTTTCAGATAGAAGTGACCGTGGCGGAGAATGCCCTGTCGCGGCGGAAGCATGTTTTCGTGTGGCGATGGTGGGAATCGCGAACAGACGGGGGTGAGTCAAATGTAGAACTCTTTCCCAACAGTCAACGTGCGTATGTTGTCAGTATGGCAGTATTTCGCCGGCTAAACGCTTTGTATATGTGTGGTAACGGCACATTCGTCTCTTGAGATAGGTGGCTCTACATGAGATTTTGTGCGGACTGCGCATCGTGACAGCTTATCGACAGGCGGCACGGGAAAACCACATATGTCTGCTATTGCATTTCTCAAATAGTGGCAGAGGCACCGGGACCTCGGAGATTCGATGACTTGGAACGTAGACAGTTTGCTGCTGCACTATAGTCACTGCACAGTCTCATTTCTGTGTTGCTGAGATGTACACATACTTCGGATTTTTCCGTAGTTATTTACGATTATTAAAGTGATGTCATACACTAATAACGGAAGAAAATGGTGCAAATGGTTCTGAGCACTACGGGACTTAACATCTGAGGTCATCAGTCCCCTAGAACTTAGAAGTACTTAAACCTAACTAACCTATGGACATCACACACATCCATGCCAGAGGCAGGATTCGAACCTGCGACCGTAGCAGCAGTGCGGTTCCAGACTGAAGCGCCTAGAACCACTCGGCCACAACGGCCGGCAATAACGGAAGATTTATTTGTGTAAAGTACTGTGATGTGGCAGGTTAATTAATTGTCTTCTTACACTTTTTCACTCAGCCTGGGAGAGCTGGCTGACTAAGACTGATGTCGACCACGCAGTTTCTCTAGTTTTAAAATAAGAATTCCTGGGGGAGCTTCATTGCTAATGATCCAGGGAGGAAGTGGGGAGGGAATGGCGCTTATCCGCATAGCCGCCCACGTATTTCCGGCGGCGTGCTACGACTTATTTGTCGATATTTACGTGGGCAGGATGGCTCTGCCAGGGCGCGGGCTTTTGCACCAATGTCTTTTCGGACAGGAACCAGGTCTGTCGCGTCAGGGACAATTAGAAATACATTTTTAAAATATTGCAAACTGCTGGCGGAGATGGGATGGCGCGGTGTTATGCAGACCAGTAGTGAGTGCTCTCTCGTTAGCGACCTGGAGTCTATGGCGGCCGCTCATGGTATTGTGTACTAGATATTATCATAAATGAGCTCCGTATACTAGCTGAAAGTCGCCACCGAGTCGCACAAAGGGAGAAGTTGACCTGACTCGCTCTGAAAGCAAAGCTAATACACGAAGTCGTATAACCTCGGACTCACGGCATTCCCACTATGTATGCAACCGCTTCAAAAGAAATTTCCGCAATTAAAGTGTAAATTATTATTTATTTATTCACACAATCATTACTTCGGCTTTGTAGCCATCCTCAAGTGGAAATTCAAATATCACAAAACGATCGACCTGCCTAAATGTCAGAGCAAATTATATACCAGTATAACAACTGACGGGTTAGCAGTGGATATTGTTCAGTTTATAAAAATGGTTCAAATGGCTCTGAGCACTATGGGAATTAATATCTGAGGTCATCAGTTCCGTAGAACTACTTAAACCTAACTAACCTAAGGACATCACACACATCCATGCCCGAGGCAGGATTCGAACCTACGACCGTAGCGGTCGCGCGGTTCCGCACTGAAGCGCCTTCAACCGCTCGGCCACCGCGGCCTGCTCAGATTATACATACACTTAAATAGCTAAAACATTTTCGAAGACTGCAGTACATTTATTTTAATATTTTATATCTATTCAAAGAATGTCTAAGAACTGCGTTGACATACGTACTCTACTTTCGAGGCGGTACCGAGTCTATGACGACATTACCAGAAAACATTATATAAGGATGAAGTGCAGTCGCTAAATGGTGATTAATTTCTGAAATAAACTACATAAAAGAATGAAGAGCTACACAACTCAGTGTTAGCGCATAAACGTATGTTGCCGTGACCAAACGAATATAGAAATAGCGCGCTTTTTGTCGCAGGGATATAACAGCGACGCTGCTCTACGTCCAGTTTTAGTTTGATGCAGCACTTATGTTCTCCCATGGTGGAAGTGCAATGAACAGGAATAGATGCATCTGGTTTGCACTAGACAGAAATTGTAAGTTTTTCGTCTGAAGCGGGATTTGTAGCGTCAAACTAATTCCAGATGTCAGTCCTCCTTTAATAGAGCACATTTGAAATTGTACATTCCGCGTCAATTAGTTTCGTCTTACACCTTCCACAGTCTCATAAAACACTCTTCATTGAAAGCAATCTGATTCCGACATCGGTGTTTTCGTCTCGTCAGTGCTACTTTGTAGCAGCAAGATGTGCATTCATCTTCTGTACTAACAAGTTTCTCCCTATCTAGGTCGGCGTCAATAAACTATTTTCGCATTCGGAGGAGAAAACCGGTAACTGAAATTTCGTGAAGCGCTACGCCGCAACGAAAAGTGCCTTTGTTTTACTGATGTCCACTCCAAATCCTGTATAATTTCCGTGACACACTCTCCCCTATTCCTCAATAATACAAAACGTGCTGCCCTTCTTTGAACTTTCTGGATGTACTCCGTTAACCCTATTTGCTAATGATCCCACACCGCGCAGCAGTACTCCAAAAGACGACGGTCAAGCGTAATGTAAGCAGTCTCTTTAGTAGATCTGTGACACTTTCTAACAAGGGAACCTCCCCATCGCACCCCCCTCAGATTTAGTTATAAGTTGGCACAGTGGATAGGCCTTGAAAAACTGAACACAGATCAATCGAGAAAACAGGAAGAAGTTGTGTGGAACTATGAAAAAAATTAGTAAAATATACAAACTGAGTAGTCCATCCGAAGATATGCAACATCAAGGACAATGGGAGTGAAGGAGCGTCGTGTTCCCGTGGTTAACAAGATTAGCTACGGAACGAGGAGTCCTAGGTTCAAGTCTTCTCGCTTCCCACGCCCGGGTTCCCGGGTTCGATTCCCGGGGGGGTCAGGGATTTTCTCTGCCTCGTGATGGCTGGGTGTTGTGTGCTGTCCTTAGGTTAGTTAGGTTTAAGTAGTTCTAAGTTCTGATGACCATAGATGTTAAGTCCCATAGTGCTCAGAGCCATTTTTTTTTCAAGTCTTCCCTCCAGTGGATAATTTTTTATTTTCAGTTTATGTGACAAACTCTTATCTTTTCATCACTTTTTTGGGAGAAAACCTAAATCGGGCAAGGTAGAAAAATCTTTTTACCCATTCGCCAAGTGTACAAGTTAGGTGGGTCGACAACATATTCCTGTCATGTGACGCACATGCCGTCACCAGTGTCGTATAGAATATATCAGACGTGTTTTCCTGTGGAGGAATCGGTTGACCTATGACCTTGCGATCAAATGTTTTCGGTTCCCATTGGAGAGGCACGTCCTTTCATCTACTAATCGCACGGTTTTGCGGTACGGTCGCAAAACACCGACACTAAACTTATTACAGTGAACAGAGACCTCAATGAACGAACGGACAGATCATAACTTTGCGAAAATAAAGAAGGTAAAATTTTCAGTCGAGGGAGGACTTGAACCAAGGACCTCTCGCTCCGCAGCTACTCACGCTAACCACGGGACCACGACGCTCCTGGTCTCACATTCTCCTTGATGTTGCCTATGCTCGCATGGACTACTAAGTTTGTATATTTTATTATTTTTTTTCATAGTTCCACACAACTTCTTCCTGTTTTCTCGATTGATCTGTGTCCAGATTTTTAAGGCCTATCCACTGTGCCAACTTATAACTAAATCTGAGGGGGGGTGCGATGGGGAGGTTCCCTTGTAAGTGTTCTGCCAATAAAACGCAGTGTTTGGTTTGCCTTCCCCACTACATTTTCTGTGTGTTCTTTCCCATTTCAATTGTTTGTAATTGTATTTCCTAGGTATCTGGTTGAATTTACGGCCCATGTGAATGACCTCCAACTCTGAATTATTTAGGTCAATTTCCAATTTTCGCACCATACAGGTATCCTGTACAAATCGTTTTGCAACTTGTTTTGATCTTCTTGTGGCTTTACTAGACGATAAATGACAGCATCATCTGCAAACAACCTAAGACGGCTGCTCAGATTGTCGCCTAAATCGTTTATATAGGTAAGGAACAACAGAGAGTCCACTACCTTGGGGAGCACCAGAAATCACTTCTGTTTTACTCTATGACTTGCCGTCAGTTACTACGAACTGTGATCTCTCTGACAGGAAACCACTAATCCAGTCGCATACCTGAGACAATATTCCATAAGCACACAATTTGATTCCAAGCCGCTTGTGACGTACCATGGCAAAAGCCTTCTCGAAATCTAGGAATACGGAATCAATCTGAAATCCCTCGTCAACAGCACCGAACACTCAGGAAGTGATTCCAGCGCCACACTTCTCAGACCCATCATACTTGCGGAACTACGGCGGTAACGAATGAAGCCCCGAAGCACTGATTTATGAAGTATGCAACCCGAATGTTAGACTCGTACTCAGCCCGTTTCCGATCTCTATTGCGTAACCTACCAGATACTCGTTGATCGCGTTCGAACCACATTTATCTGGCTAGTTCCTCATCATCTCTATGCCTCTTTGCAGCAGTATAATTTTTGTTACACGCTACAAGTTACTGGCGTTTTGTAAATCGGTAAACCTCAGAATTTTTCTAATTCATTCGTGAGTTTAGTTTATATTTATCGACAGGAAAACAAGCTAGTTTTAACACATATTTACGCAACTAATGTAGGGATGGTGTACCGCCCGAACAGGCGTTGAAGGCCCAACGGTATAGACCGGCCGCCATCCGTTTTCGTGGCCGGTGCCACTACTTCTCAATAAAGCAGCTCCAGAATTGGCCTCTCTAGGGCTGAGTGCACCCCGCTTGCCAACAGGACTCGGCAGATCCAGACGCTGACCCATCCAAGTGCCAGTCAAGACCGACAGCGCTTAACTTCGGTGATGTGACAGCAACTGGGGTTACCATTGCAAGTCCGTTGGCTTTTTTATCTATCACACTGTGTCGCTTGGTTAACATTTAAAATTCCTTGCAAGAGCGTATTTGTTGTTAAATATTACATAATTTGTTTCTAAATCGCTCTGTGATGTTTGTTAATGTTTATAATTTCTGTAACGGCGTAGATATTTTTTGAATAATTCGTTGTGGTAATTTGCAATAAGAGCATATATTACTGTACATTTACATATAGACCATGGGAAACATGGAAAAATAAGAAAAATGGTAAAATATAGAAAACTACGCAAAAAATGGTAAAATAGTGTAAAATACGGAAAATTTGGAAAATATTTAAAATGTGGAAAAAACAGAAAATGACTGTACTTGCTGTAGATGCCTGCCTGGGGATGGTGATTGGTCACTGCTGATGCCTCGAATGACGAAACCGACGTAAGTGTATTAATATTTAATTTATTATTAACTAAAATGCACACACTTCTCCTCTTCCTAGAGCGCGAATGACATGACTTACCATACGTAATTATACTGATAATAGAAATAATTTATAACAAATACCCACACACTGACCCTATCTCTACGTCTTGAATGATTTAAGTTACATAACTGTAGCAAATTTAACTTAATTTTATTTATAACATATACCAATATCCTGACCCCAAGAAAACCTGATGGTTCTCTCCCTATGGTTTACAGAGCACAAATGGAGCATCCCACACTACTGTTCTAGTGATGACAGGGGTAGGGGAGTTTTAACCTTATTGGTCCTGGGGGACGGGATTGGGGAAGCATGTGCAGGCAGAATGTGTAAGCTGATACTTATGGTAAAGATCATCTCATATACCGAACTGCCTCAGCTATAACACGATACCCCTCTCAAGTGCAACCTAACACCTGAAGTGGCCAATCCTTTGTTCCCAAAGCCACACAACTACGTAACGTGACATCAGATGTTCCTACCAGGTGCTTGGGTGTGAGGGGGAGATGGGTGGAATGCTCCATGATTACCACTTACCAGACACAGCGTTATCTCGTCAGCGATCCTTTGAGTACTGTTGGAATGCGTATCCAGAAACCGCACAGCATTTACTGTTGAAGACGTGTGCTCTCGCTGCACATGCGCAAAGGCAGAGAGAAAGAATCTCGGGCTGGTTTTTGTAAGGGAAACGTGCGCATTTGTTTAGTTGAGTGCACCCTGTCTGAAGTTTATTCGGTGAACAGGTTCCATGGGTTAAGTAAGAATGTACGTCTGTAAAATACCCATCTATCGCTTCACGAAGTCATCACTGAACTCAGATATTTTTCAGCCACCAATCTGTTAAGTGGTGCCATAGATTGAATTCTGTGTGTGCCAAATCTAATGAATGCACCTCATCTCTCAACGTTACAGATACCGTTAGTTCAGAAGAGTTGCGTACTGTTACCCAATTATTAATAGTAAGAATCTTTTTTTGAATTCCAGGGAACACTGAGAAAGACCTTCCTGGCAGAGTGAATAGAGTTCATTTCGTTAGCGTTAGGTCACTGAACTGAATTCACTAGTTTTCATAATGATTAGATTGTCTCACCCGAAGAAACATTTCAGCATAAATTCATTTGATATTTTTTTTTATAATGATACAAACAATTCATAGGATTACGTTTCGCGGTTGCCCTTAAACACCGTTCAATAATTGGAGCCCCTATATTCTTGTCTTGGACGGAGCTTCACCCTAGTTAATTCACTACGTAAAATTTGTACCGTGGGACTAACCGCAAAATAGTACAACACGTAAAACAATCCATTAGTACAAGGTAATGAGCGTTTTTCATGTTGTGCAATAGTCATTAACATCATAATAGGAAATCGGCTACTTTCTCGGCGTTTACTATCTTCAATTGCGGTTTTCGGACTTTCTTGAAGTGCGTCAGATTCAACTGATGAACGGCTACAGATGAACCCCACCTCCCATTTAATATCCGTTAAAAATTAATAATCAGATTCATAATAAATCGACGAAAAGAAATAAATTTCATGAAGTCGTAGCATTCCAGTTTCAACCAACAGGCCCAAAACTGGTTTAAGAAAATTTATGAACAAACCAGATTTGTAAACCATGTATCTTATTGCAGCACATATACGAATACAATAAAAGCAAATTTCGATTCCTACCTCTGAAACACTTTCTGCTTGCTCTATCACATACGCTGAAGAATAAAACAGTAATTCTGGCGTCTTCTCTGAGGAAAAATGTAGTGAGCACAAACATACACATATTCCTAATTCTATACTATTTGTGGGGTGTATGTTCCCGGTGAATGTTCAGTTTTTCGAACCTGGTATTGTATTATGGCTCGATACATTCACTGTCTCATCAAATGTATCCGGACAATCTGGAGGATGAGGAACTGACCACTAGATGTAACGAGAGGTGGACACTCCACTATAAACGGGGGCGGGGAGTGTTGTGTTGTCAGCAGAGTAGCAGTAACAGCAGAATGGGCCGGTCGGGAGAGCCTACTGACTTCGATCGTGGACTTGTCAATGGATTCTACCTGATTTACAGATGCGTCAGGGATACTTCAAACCTTCTATAGCTGCCCAAGTCGACGTCTGATGATGTGATTGTTAAGTGGAGACGCAAAGCAATAACTGTAGATAAACCACGACCAGGCAGACCTCACGTACGGAGGGACAGATACTGCCCTACATCGCGTAGGGTGGTTGTCAAAAATCGCATCAGATCACAGGAAGGAATCATTTGTAGGTTCCAAAGTACTACATGCTGTCCAACTACTTCAGTGACACTGCATAGGGAGTTGAAAGGAACAGCGTACAGTGATTCGAGAGGAAGGAAAGACGATTGGGATTTGACGTACCGTCAATACCGAGGCCATCTGACACAGCACAAGCTGGAATTGATTCAAAGACGGCGGAGGAAATCAGCTGAGCCCTTTCAAAGAAACCATCCCGGCATTTTCCTGGAGAGATTTATGGAAATGGCGGTAAAACTAAATCAAGATGGCTGGATGCTGAAACTGAATCAAGGTGGATGGATGTGGGTTTGGCCCGTCCTACACGCGAATGCGAGTCTCATATGCCACCTCGCTCCGTACAGAATGATGGAGAAGCTCCTCATAATACACACATTTCTGTAGTAAACGCTAAGCGATGATTGAGGTGGTGTAAAGATTGATACCACTGGAAAGTGGATGACTGTAAGCAAATAATTTGGAGTAATAAATTACGCTATACCCTACGGCAGTTCGGTGGCCGGGTTTGAGTTTGAATGGTGGCCGGAGAACATTACCTGTCATCATGTATATCTCGCGAAGAGACCATGAGGATAAAATCAGAGAGATTAGAGCCCACACAGAGGCATACAGACAATCCTTCTTTCCACGAACAATACGAGACTGGAATAGAAGGGAGAACCGATAGAGGTACTCAAGGTACCCTCCGCCATACACCGTCAGGTGGCTTGCGGAGTATGGATGTAGATGTAGATGTAGATGTATAGTGCCAACAGGAAATTATAGTGTTGCGGTATGGGTTTGTTCTTCGTGGCTTAGCCGGCCGGTGTGGCCGAGCGGTTCTAAGCGCTTCAGTCTAGAACCGCGCGACCGCTACGGTCGCAGGTTCGAATCCTGCCTCGGGCATGGATGTGTGACGTCCTTAGGTTAGTTAGGTTTAAGTAGTTCTAAGTTCTGGAGGGCTGATGACCTCAGAGCCATCTGAACCATTTGAACCTTCGTGTCTTAAATGGTTCAAATGGCTCTGAGAACTATGGGACTTAACATCTGAGGTCATCAGTTCCCTAGGCTTAGAACTACTTATATCTAACTAACCTAAGGACATCACACACATCCATACCCGAGGCAGGATTCGAACCTGCAACCGTAGAGGTCGTGCGGTTCCAGACTGAAGCGCCTAGAAGTGCTCGGCCACACTGGCCGGCTTACCTACAAAGCAAGAGGGAACCGACAACACATCTCGATGCAAGCGTGTCCCGAAAAGTAGTGCCACAGACTGCTTCGTTCTGTTCTCAGTAACGGTTGGGGTACTACATCTAATGCATATTACTAGCCGACTTTCCAGCTTGGCTGGCGAAATTTGCAACTGTCTGAATAGTAACGTGTAACATGGTGGTGTGTTGCGTAACTATGTCAGTGCCTGAGAAACAGCTTGCTGTAATCAAGTATCGTATACGAAGATTTCGTCCACAGATGGAGCACTTTCTCCTTCAGTATAACAGTGCCAGCGCTGCAATATCTGCAGTAGTCCGACGACTTGGGTTCACTGTCATCGATCATCCTCCATACGGTCCCGACTTGGCCCATTCAATTTTCATCTGTTTCCAAAATTGAAAAAACACTCTCGAGGACTTCACTTTGATAGCGATGGAGCGTAGCAAGAAGAGATGAGGTTGTGGCTCCGTCAACGAACTCAAACATTCTACAGTGACAGTATCAACAAAATTGTCTCTTATTGGAAAACTATGTTCATCGCCAGGATGACTGTGTTGAGAAATATATATGAAGACATGAATACATACGTAGAATACTTGTATCGTTTGTTTTATTTAAAAATCGTCGAGAGATTTCATATAAAACGTTCGGAGGCATTTCTTTTCAGCACGTCGTATTAGGCTTTGATTAGAATAGCTGAATAGAATAACTGAAGAAAAACAATGTGTAATATGCAATGTGTTTCGGCTGTGGGGTGAGGTAACAGGTGTAGTCGACAGGCGTAGTACTAGTGCCTGCTACTGACACACAAAAATGCTCCTTACTATCGGAGCATCGCGGGCCACAGCAATGAGACGAAAGTAGCAAGACACACCGACAGAAGTTTCCGCACTACCGTCGGTAGTCTGTCTTCAAATTGACCGACACACTAACACGAGGTCAGTTCTGCGTCAGGCTACGTTTCAGTTAACATCTCAGTCCACAGCAAGCAGCAAGAGGGGTACCACGTTCGGGGCAACAGAGTCAGAGACAATCAGTTAGACTCTTCAAGTTAAACTGCAAGTCCTTGTATATATTTGGGGACTCTGTCCTTGAACAGTGCTATGAGGAAAAGATTCTCTTGAACGAACGGAGCTACAAGAAAGAGTTTGTGATGAACAGTGCATAGAGTTGTATTACCAATGACAGTCTATCTCATCACAAGTGTTAGACTTGTTCTGCCATTGTACCGTATATACATTTATCCACGCTCTGACCCACAGTCACAGCAAAGAAATTGTATAACAAAACATGAGTGATCACATTGACGATAAATATAATTCGGTTCTTACATGTGTAATAATATAACCTGTTTTACTTGTAACAATCCTTCACAACAGTAACAATGCATACCATATAAACTATTGAGCATGTGTATGTCCCTTAATAGAAACACTACAAAAATTTTGAGTTAATTCACAGTTCACTACTTAAATACTCATTTTGCGATACTCGTTCGGCTAGTAGTTGTCTTACATATTGCCAATCTAACAGGACGGCAGGGGCGAGCGATGCCAAGCAGTGACCGAAACTGGAGATTTAGAAACAGCTCCACAACAGAGCTTCGCACGAAACTGATATTCTGACGTTGTTGTAGGACTCAAGTGAAAGCATAAGGGAAAGCATCCTGGATGATTTGATAGGAATGTTGTGGGAATGACAGACAGACACCAGATGAAGAAAGTTTAATTACTGATACAGAATTAAACAATAAAAAACAAATTTAATCTGAGGCACAGCTCTCCCACATTAGGCCATTACTTCCTATCAGTAAGCCAAAAAAATTCTGATTACGTAACAGAGATAAAAGTTGTATTCATTAGCTGTAAAATTAACAAAGACATCATAACAAAGTCTCAAGAAACACAAACATGCGGGGAAATAAATAACCCATTTGCTCACTAGTAAGTAAAAAAACGAGAAACGCTGAGGCAATCACAAGGCATATTTATATTCAACAGAATAAGACTCACCGGAGCTTCTTTTAAAGGGGAAGTTCCTTTGGAACATCTGACCACATTTAATAACAAATTACGAAAGCGGATGTGATTGACGACAGTTCTAACAAAAGGAACCGAGAGAGACGCGGAGGAATATCAATACTAGCTAATTGGAACAATGCTGTTTAAAATTCTTGTAGTCTTGCAGGAGGCTAAGCAGCTGTATAAAAGTGGGAGCGCAGATAGTTTATAGAAGTATCTGGTACTGGACTCTGTCCCAAGTGACACTGAATAATTACAAGTGAAAGCTGTCAATTTCAACTTTTTAAGAATTCCCTCCGGCTTATAAGAAAAAGGATGCACGTAATGTTCTACTGTGAACCAAACACTGAGTAGTGGGACGAGTACACAATGGAGAATAGGAAGCCGGGTGACATAGGACAGTCACATACAGCTTACGCCAAAATGTGTTTCAATTACAGAGTGCGACTGTGGTCAGAACCGATGTGTTACAGCCGTTCGAGAAAATGAGAATTTAAATAACAAAGACTATACTTTGAAACGTATGAAGAAGCCCGTCTACATATAAATAATACAAAGGGAGAATGTTTAAATTGTAATTGATAGGACATAACCATCAGTCAACGATCTTCCCGGCTCATTTCATAACTTCCTCGTTATAAAAGGCTTCACAATAGCGTTGAGTCTTTTCTCCTCGCTAGGTAATTAGACAGTGCGCTGGATTTGTGGAAAACTTGCCATGAAGTCACATTTTTATATAAAGGTATTCAGCGCCACTGCACATACAGTGAAAAGCCAAAGAAACTGATACACCAGCATAACATCGTGCAGGGACCCCTCGAGCACACAGAAGTGCCGAAACACGGGGTTGCATGGACTCGACTAATGTCTGAAGTAATACTGGAGGGAACTGACATCATAAATACTGTAGGTCTGTCCATAAATCCATAAGATTACGAGAATGTGGAGATCTCTCCTGAACAGCATGTTGCCAGGCATCCCTGATATGCTCAATACTGTCCGTGCCTGGGGGGTTTGGTGGTCAGGAAAGGTGTTTAAACTCAGAAGAGTGTTCTAGGAGCCACTTTATAGCAATTCTGGACGTAGGGGGTGTCGCGTTGTCCTACTGGAATTGCCCCAGTCCGTCGGAACGCACAGTGGACATGAATGGGTGCAGATGATCAGACAGGGTGCTTAAGTAAGTGTCACCTGTTAGAGTCGTATCTATACGTATCAGGGGACCCATATCACTCCCACTACACACGTCCAACACCATTACAGAGCCTCCACCAGCTTGAACAGTCCCCTACTGACATGCAGGGTACATGAATTCAAGAGGTTGCCTCCATAGCCGTACACGTCCATCCGTTCGATACAATTTGAAACGAGACGCGTCCGACGCGGCAACGTGATTCCAGTCATCAACAGTCCAATATCAGTGTTGACGTGCCCAGGCGGGAAGTAAAGCTTCCTGTCGTGCAGTCATCAAGGGTACAGGATTGGGCCTCCGGCTCCAAAAGCACATATCGATGATGTTTCGTTTAATAGTTCGCACGCTGACACATATTGATTGTCCAGCATTGAAATCTGCAGCAATTTGCGGAAGGGTTACACTTCTGTCAAATTGAACGATTCCTTCGATCGTTATTGGTTCCGTTCTTGCAGGATCTATTTCCGGCCGCAGCGATGTCAGAGAATTGATGTTTTACTGGATTCCTGATATTCACGGTACACTCGTGAAATTGTCGTACAGGAAAATCCCCACTTGATCGCTAACACGGAGACGCTGTGTTTCATCGCTCGTGAGCAGACTAAAACACCACGTTCAAACTCACATAAATCTTAATAATCTGCCATTGTAGCAGCAGTAATCGATCTAACAACTGCGCCAGACACACGCCGTCTCTTATAAGCGTTGCCGATCGCAGCACCGTATTCTGCCTGTTTACATATCTCTGTATCTGAATACGTATGCCTATACCAGTTTCTTTGGCACTTCAATGTATATCGTACTTCGAATTCAGCTAAAAAGGTAATATTGGCAGCACTCAATGCGATAGCTCTGAATTCTACTTACCCAACTAGTTCAGCACCTCCTGAAACAAGAAAGAACATGGTTTCAGTAACAATAAATATCTCATACAAATTTTACAATAGACAACACCAATGATTCTGTAACTGCTACAAGTTTCAGCTTTTGGTATGGTTACATACTGCCTATGTTTTAATATAAATGTCTGTCTGTTTATAATTTACGGTAGTGGTAATTGCAGAAATCGCCTGAAGATGTTTGGCATAATTTAAAGAAACATGTTTGTATAAAAAACTTACTTACAAAAATATTTAATTATTAAAACGACGCACAAAAATAGATAAACGTTTATACTTCTATCTTCAGCAATATCGTGAAACGGAGCACTGTTTTCGGAGAATAATTCAATTTTTTTGTTAAAATTTGTTACATTTTAATATAACATTTTCACTGTTAAATTTTGAATCCCTTAGATACAGAGAGTAAAAATATAGTATGCCATGTACCATGCCATAACCGCTTCTTAATTACTGTATTACTTCGTTTTTTCTACTGTTTCGCGTTTAGGGAAGAAATCATAATCAAATCTCATGTTGAATACCAAACAAAAGGTATATTCTGTTCCTCTCGCGTCACCTACTATAATACGCTAAAACAAATGATGGTGTATCTCCACCAAACAATTGAGCAGAATATTGCAATAGCCAATAGAAGAAATTACCAAACCTGATAATTGTTTAACCAAATGAGATACAGAGAAAGGCTGAGAAGTTCGGCTAGACGCTTCTTCTGAGAGACACATTTTTGTTGGAAATATCGTATTTAGCCAGTAAAAGACAGTTATGTCCAAATTTAATCAAAAACCATTTAATTAATCGGGCAAGAAAACTATACACAACTGCCATGCAGCATATGCTAGGAAATCTTCGCAATTACCACCAATTATTTTAGTGCACTGTGCATTTAAATTTCAACACCATAAAGACAACTTGCAAGAAACATCAAATTTTCATGCAGTGGACTAACTGTTTGGATATGCAAATTACTAGCACTCCTGCAAAATCGGAGACACGAAGTAGGATTAATGCTGGCCAACAATGTACATGCTTAGCACCATGACGTACTTAGTACTACCGAACCCATGGCGTTAAACTCGGACGGGCAGGCCTGCAACGGGGATGGGTAAGGGGAGCATGTCGGCGCATGATAGCGCACACACACACACACACACACACACACACACACACAAAAGTGTCTGCGAGTGCGCGCTCGCGGATACAGCATTGAATATACGGAAAACTATTGACAATAATGGTGTAACTTAAAGTATTTCCATGTCTAAAATGTCTGTATCACATGTTCAAAATTCGTAAGCTTTGGAAGAGTGCAATTATTGTGTAACGTGCAGGTTAATACACACTTGGTGTCAAAAACTTAAGTGTGGCCTGTATTAAGTGCCACAATAATATTCTCACATTTAATTGCGGTATCATTCTTCTGTAACTAATCTGGTTACAATAACGTTCTAAGCAGGCAAGGCAGTAGTAGTTGACAGTTCCTCGTAAGCCTAACTTAGGCTATGATACTGGTTTTTCACAAGCAAACTTTCAACAACTGACCAGGGATCATTTTAGGAGGGGTGCGGGTGGGGTTGGGGGTTAGGGGTCCGGGTGGCGTGGTGGGGAGGGGGGTGGGGGGCGAGGAGATGATGTACAATTTTTTACACCAGAAAACTATGTCTGACGTTATTGACTGGCTAATACAGGTTTTTATTACCTTTGATGTTGGTCTTGCCTGTGATTGTGTTCCTCTGGTACACAAAAACGAACTTTCGACTAAGACTGCAGCATATACTGATCGGAACTACGTTGCCATGGCTCTCTAACAAAGTTTACAGACAATATCTATGTAATTAGCTACCAAATAACAGCATTATCTGCATTATCTATTGCAAGTTTAGGCACAGATGTCCTATTTTTCAACACTTTGGCATAATGCTTATTCAAACTTCTGCGTTTTGCCGAGATATTTAATGAAATACTTCGGGCTTAAGAAGTCATCCTCATTCTGCCAACAGCCGCGTCAAAGAGGGCGTAGAAGTGGACAGAGGTTCAAGTTATTCTATTGACCTTGGGGTGGGAAACAGCCTCTAAGAGCGGAAGAATCAGGAATGGTTAACGGCATGAGTATGCGTAAGGCAACGGAACCACTGCATTAAAGACACATTATGTGTATCCGTAAGGCATGTCGCCTGTAACTGAAAAAGTATCTCTCCATTGGCGAAAGATTCCAGACTAATCCTCCATTCGGATCTCTGGGAGGGAACTGCCATGGGTCAAGCGACCATGGGAAAAAAATTGGTTAACAAATCACCGATAACTTTCTACAAGTCGGGGCGTGGAATGTTACAAGTCTCAACGTGGTAGGGAAGATTGAGTATCTGAAAAAGAAAATGCTAAAACTGGTAGAGGGTAATATCACCAGCAGCAGAAAATGGTATAACGGGAGTAGAATTTGATGTGAACAGGAAGGCAGAGAAAGAGAGAATTCTGAACTCTTCAGTGGCAGGGTTGTTCTCGTCATACGCGACAGCAAATCAACACCGACAACAATAATTCAGGTATACGTGCCGACTTCGCAAATACAAGATGAAGAGATACAGGAAGTAAACGCGGTTTTTGGACGGGTAGTTCAGTACGTAAAGAGAGATTAAAATCTAGTAGTCATGGGAGATTAGAATGCGGTTGTAGGGAAGGCATAGGAGAAAGGATTATGGGAGAATATAGGCTTGGTAGCAGGAATGAGAGACGAGAAAGATTAATTGAGTTCCGCAATAAATTTCAGCTAGTAATAACGAATACTCTGTTCAAGAATCACAAGAGGAGAAGTTGTACTTAAAAAAGTCGGAGATCCGGTAAGATTTCAGTTACATTTCGTCATGGTCAGACAAAAATTTCGAAATTAGATACTGAATTTTAAGGCGTAACCATGAGCAGATTTAGACTCAGATCACAATTTAGTAATGATGAAGAGTAGGCTGAAGTTTAACGCACTAGTCAGGAAGAATCAATGCACAAAGAAGTGGGATACGGAAATACCGAGGAATGAAGAGGTAGGCTTGAAATTCTCGGAGGCTACAGATACTGCTATAATGAAGAGGTACGCCTGAAATTCTCAAAGGCCACAGATACTGCTATAATGATTAGCTCAGTAGGCAGTTCAGTAGAAGGGAAATGGACATGTCTAAAAAGAGCAATCACAGAAATTGGAGAGAAAAACATAGGTACAAGGAATGTAACTGCAAAGAAACCATGGGTAACAGAATAATTACTTCAGCTGATCGAAAGAAGAAGGGACAACAAAAATGTCCAGGGAGTTTGAGTTAGCTGCTTTCACTTTAACAACAGAATGTCCAGTGCGAAGTTGAATGTCACCTTTAATGGTCAGGTCCTTCACCACCAAGACTCTCCAAACTATCTAGGAGTGACTCTTGATAGAACCCTCTCTTACAGGAAGCACATAGAGAACACCGCAGCAAAGCTGAGACCACGCAATAACATCATACAGAAGGTGAGTGGTACCTCATGGGGCACAAGAGCCACGACACTGTGATGTACTGCATTAGGGCTGGTCTATTCTGTTGCCGAATACTGTGCCCCAGTGTGGCTCAATAGCACACATACGAGAAAAATTGACGTGGAGCTAAATGCAGCAATGATGACAATAACAGGCTGCATCAGATCTACCCCTCTATACTGATTCCACCTCTAAGCAACATTGCACCACCAGCCCTCCGAAGACAGAACGCCCTCCTCAAGGAATACCAAAAATTACTTAAAATCCCCGAGCTTCCAAGGCACTCTGACGTTCCTCCGCTCCGAATGAACCGATTAAAATCTAGGCAGCCATCTGTCCTACTGGCAGAATCGCTACAGGCAGCTGCTTTCAGTATCAACAAAAAGTGGAGAGAAATGTGGAACACCCTATTGCCAATGACGAACATCAGACCCTCCAAAGACCTGACACAAGACCAGCCGGTATGGAACTAACGCAACGTGCCTGGAAAACAATTAATCGGATCCGCACAGGCCACGGCATCTGCGCTGAAAACCTCTACCTTCTCATTGAGACAGTGGAAATAAACACCAGATGATCGATCACATTGTAACAAGCTGAAGCAGAATAGCCTACCATGGGAACTTGGAAGATTTTTTTGAAGTGACAGAGGTAGCCCTTGAATGGATCGACGAATTAGATATTAATTTATAGACTTATTTTTTAAATTATAAATTATAAAATTAATATATTTTTGTAAAATTTTGTAAAAATACGTAATCCATAATTGCTAGTCGCTGTTCGTATGTAATGCCATACGCTAAATAAATAAATAAACGATGATACCATTTAATTTTTGGTATGTAATGTAATTGGGATTCAAAAAATGTGTATTCCAAGTGAATGACAAAAATCTCTGACAGGGTATCAGCAAGTGAGTTACCCATAGTTGAGCCATTTGGCTGTGAGTAGAATTTTTCATTAAAGGTAAAGGCATTGAAATACGAAGATAGTTCTATTATATAAAGAGACATTCTCGGCTGCAAAGCAGTTGTTAACAGAAATAACGCGTTTTGCCTGGTTAAACTTCCTCACATTTTCTAAAAGAAAAGGAAAGCAAGGATGTAATTCTAAAAAATTACACCCTCTGGGGCATGGTTCCAAGCTACACTGAACTTTTAAGAATTACTTTAAAAACTTTTAAGAAGCAAATTAATATTGACGAAAGGTTTTCAAAACACTACATATCACCGACTGGTAGGGCAGTTGGTCAGAACGACGATAACAAATCATCTAAAGGAAGAACTGTCAACCAAAATACACCGGAAGAAAACCAAGTATATAAACTTAAAAAGATAAAAACAGGGGATAAATGTATAAAGGCAAACATAAAGGGGTGAAAATAAATCAAGTAACGGAAAACACCTTAAAATTGTCAGAGCCGATAATTGAAGCGCAACGTAGATCCACACGTACATCGAATGATATGAATATCTGGTGATTAAACGTTCTAATAGAAGGACACACTGAAACCAGAGTGCACAGGAAAACCATGTTGCCCGCGCTAGTAGGGCAGTACACCAACGGAAGGCGCAACTGTCGGCAAAACTTTAAATACCTAGGCGTAAGGCTATAATAAGCTACAGGCAGTAAGTGAAAGTGAATAGATAGCACATTAACTAAAATGCATAATAGCGCGTAGGATATAAATTCAAAGTGTTTGAAAATTAAAAGAAACTAAAATTAAGGAGTATGATGAAACAAATGTTGCCATAAAAACGAAGGACCCAGTAGCTTACAAATAAAATATAAAATAAAATATAATCAGAATAACTAAAAGTAAGAAAGTAATTACAATACTAAAATCATAACCGTACACTGCGAGAAATAAGGAAAAGATCTGGATAAAATTAGACAGATTTTGTAACAGGTGTCATAACGTTGTAAAAAGTCTGGTTCTTACTATCTGATCATTCCGAAGTCCACCTTTACTCACATTTAAATTAGAGGACTAATTTCTTATTGGAATGCAGTTTATTGAAACACTTTGACCTATTCCCCTGGCTCACTAAAGTAGTAAAAATGTCATCGACATATCGACGACAAAGATGGACTTGTTTGCAGTTGTCTTTGTTATTATTAAAGCACTTACATTCAAGATTGTTAATGAAAACATCGACTATGAAACCTGCTAAGGAGCTATCCATAGCCAAACTATAGTTACCTAGATTTGCATGTACAGCTCACTGGACGTAGTATACAGTTTGAAATTTACAGAAAACTTATTAAGAGTCACATTGTGACACACGCTTCCCCACATCGGCCGCTCAGTTACAAAATTTCTTTCTTTAAGGCTATAATTTTTCGGATTTGTGAACTGCCAGTATCTCTAGCCTCAATAGAGAAATAGCTGTCTACTATTAGGCACGCTGCCGTTCGTAGCAACTATAAAAGGGTCGAAGTTGTCAATTTGCAGAGAAAGAAGACTACGCCAACGAGAATAACTCCCTTTCAATATCAGTCGCTACCTCCAAATTCATGAGAATTCCCTTAGTAGGGAATCTATCCAAACTCTTTCAAAAATATGATATTAATGTTGTGTATTTATCGGCTAACAAACTGCAAAATCGTTATCCTCATAATGAACAACCACCAGCGACCAATTTAACGGTTCTTGGGTATACATGATTAATTGCAATGAGCGTGATGCCTCATACATTAGGAAAGCAGTTAGATTCCGCGTCGTACACCACACGGCGTTCGCCGAACACTTGAAAGCTAGTCGTCATCTTCTCGGACTATTAATACTTTAAGGATACTTCATTTTGAAAAAAAAGAGGAAAACTGAACTTACTCGAAGAGATGGAACTTTCCCTATACTTAACTGGTAGTAATGGTGAGCTTCTGAATGATCAGTTGGCAGTAACAAATGGTTCAAATGGCTCTGAGCCCTATGGAACTTAATTTCTGAGGTCATCAGTCCCCTAGAGCTTAGAACTACTTACACCTAACTAGCCTAAGGACATCACACACATACATGCCCGAGGCAGGATTCGAACCTGCGACCGTAGCGGTCGCGCGGTACCAGACTGTAGCGCCTAGAACCCCCTTTTTTTGCCGTTTGTTCGTTATTGATCGTTGTGTTTGGTCGTTGCGGACGTCGCAAGACATCCTGTTCAAGTTCGGTGGTTGATCCTTCCACTCAGTTTTTTATTACAGAGGCCAACCGGCCCTCTGAACGGCCACCCTGGCCGGCTCGTCAGTAGCAACCACACTTTTTGCGACCTTGTAATATATGTTACAGTGTACTATTACGATTTTAATACTCTAATTACTTTCATGCTCTTAATTATTTTGGTTACATTTGTAATCTCTTGGGATCCTTTGTTTTTATGGCAACATTTGTTTTATTATATTTCTTAATCTTAGTTTCCTTTAATTTTCAAGTATTTTGAATTTTTATCCTACGAGCTATCGTGTATTTTAGTTAAGGTGGTATGTTATGACTTCTACTTACAGCCTGTAGCCTCTCCTTATTACAGCGTGACGCCTGGATTGGTTTGAAGTTTTAGCGACTAGCGCCCTCTGTTGGTTTGCGTCCCTAATAGCGCGCGCCACATGGTTTTCCTCCGCACTCTTGTGGCCGCCTACTAGATCGCTTAGTCACATAATATCCGGGTCATTCGATGTACATATGGCTCCCCGCTGCGCTTCAGCTGGCGGCTCAGACTATTTTAAGGTATTTTCAGATACTTTATTTGTCTTCGCTCCTTCCTTCCCTTTATGTTTGCGTTAATACATTTATCCTTGGTTTTATCGTTCTAAGTTCATGCAGTTCGTTTTCTTCTGTCATATTTTGGTCAACGGTTCTTCTTTAGAAGATTTTGACTAACCCCCCTAACGGCTAGTATGTAACGCTTTGATAGCCTTTCATGAGCATTAATTTGTGTCTAAAATATTTTAAAATATTTTTTTAAAGGTTAGCGCAGCTTAGAATCATGCCCGTGAAAATGAAACTTTTTAAGATTACATTATTTATTTTTCTTTGTTTAAGAACATCTGAGAAAGCCTTAACCATACGAAACGCATGAATTATAAAAATTAATAACTAAATAACTTTGCAACCGAGACTGTTTCTTTATATAATTATGGGAACCGGTTGCTGTACCAATCAGTCCATCATGGAGTGGCATAACCTTTATAAAGGTAGTTCTATTAACTCAGTTAATTGCGCAACCTCACCACGTGTGTGAATATTATGGGACAATAAATTATTTCTAATTATATGAAGATTTTCCTTAATTTGTTAATTGCATTCCACTAGAACCAAACACACTTATCACGAAAACTTCAAAATGTCCTTGAAACAAAACAAATACTTACATTACTTCGACACTGCACTTCAGTATTGTACAACATGTACCGACATAACAAGAAATATTTGTATGATATCAGTGATCTAGGGTGACAACTTTGCGCTCTACCTTCATACTTTGGAGCAAAAGATATTAAATAGTTATAATTAGTTTATAGGTAAGTTTAAGTCGATAGAATGATTAAAAAATCAATTCGTCATATAACCTCCCTGTTTCATGTACCAGTTTTTATCTGCTGCAATAGTAGCGCACGATATTTGTTCTCTCCCTTCCATCGCTTTTCCTTTAGGTAGAGGTTTTGTGTCATAGGACGGCGAGCAAACGTTTGTCAGATGAACGAGCTGCAGAGGACGCCCCGTTCAAGGGACATCAAAGGGCGTGCAGCGCTCATATCGGTGGCAAAGTTCAATCTCAGATAGGGGCGGCCGCCAACAGTACACAGGGACGTACGGGCAACAGCACTGAGATAACATCGGCACCCGCCTGCATGCGCCTCTGGTCAACATGCTGTCCCTGCCGTGCTCCACGTGAAGCTGGCAGCCACCGACAAATCCTGCCCACGCCAAATTCCTCACCATCAACGAGAAACTCTGCTCATCTGCCGCACATCGAAATACCTCTACAGTTCTTCTATACAATAAGCGTACTGGACAAAAATTCTGTCACTCTCAGGATACATCACACTAACATCGTGCAAGACCGCCTCTAGACTCGGTACTGGCCTTAATTTATCGAAGGGGAGAGTCCAGAAGTTTCTTCATCTGTGCCATATCCAACTTAAACGACTCATTCTTGATCAGAACCTATATCCTGCCAATCTGCGGATATGATGATTGGTATGTTTTATCTCCTGTTCCAAATAGACTTTGACATTTGCTATGGAACTGAGAGCGAATAGATTAGCAAGCCAGTAGAGATGCGATGGGGAGCCTCAGTGTTCGTCAAACTAGGAAGATACGAGTGGGGTCCTGTTTATTCGACTACTGTCGTCTTGAAAAACGGAAATTATCACAGCATAATGATCATCAAAATGTAGAGGAAAGGTCTATGACACGCTTCCACTAATTACTATAATAGCTAGTCAGTGCTACACTGTTACAAAATTTATTTCAATTTGTATTTGTGACTATTGGACAATTGGTTTCGTCTCCAAAACAGAACATAATTTTATACGGAAGAACACTATTTCGAAAGGGATTCATTCATCAGTTGTAATTACGTATATCCAAGTAAAATTAAAGTCGATGGTCCAAATCGAGCACGTAATTTCGAAACAATTATTAATACTTTCATACTCCAGAGAACCATCTAGCATTTTCTCACGTGTGGACAGGTTCACAGAATTGATCAGTAACATCAGTGTCTATATTACTCTCAATAATTAGATCTTAACAAACTAGCAAACCTCTCCCTCAGAATAACATTTTCTACCTGAATTGTTAAACACTCAAAGAATTTCTCTTAGAAATTCGAGCCTCTGCTTTATAAAACCACATTTTAGTGATACAAGACGACAGACGGCAATGCTCGTTGCTTTCACAGTGTAACACATAAAGCGAAAACGTATTGATAAAAAAACAAGCATTACATTGCTCGTTACTTTCTCAAAATGATAAGTAAGTCATTGCTGTTGTGGGCCACTGTGGACAGGGACAACGCTGACAGTAACGTGAAACAGTTGGGCATACAGCAGGCTATACGCTGAAGAGCGAAAGAAACTGGTACACATGCATAATATCGTGTAGGGTCCCCGCAAACTCGCAGAAGTGACGCAATACGACGTGGTATGTACTCGACCAATGTCTGAAGTAGTGCTGGAGGGAATTGACATCATAAATACTGTAGGTCTGTTCATAAATCCGTACGATTACGAGAGTGTGGAGATCTCTCCTGAACAGCACGTTGCCAGGCATCCCTTATATGCTCAATAATGTCCGTGCCTGGGGGGGTTGGTGGTCAGGAAAGGTGTTTAAACTCAGAAGAGTGTTCTAGGAGCCACTTTATAGCAATTCTGGACGTAGGGGGTGTCGCGTTGTCCTACTGGAATTGCCCCAGTCCGTCGGAACGCACAGTGGACATGAATGGGTGCAGATGATCAGACAGGACGCTCAAGTAAGTGTCACCTGTTACAGTCGTATCTAGACGTATCAGGGGTCCCATATCACTCCAACTACACACGTCCAACACCATTACAGAGCCTCCACCAGCTTGAACAGTCCCCTACTGACATACAGGGTCCATGGATTCACGAGGTTGTCTCCATAGCCGTACACGTCCATCCGCTCGATACAATTTGAAACGAGACTCGTCCGACCAGGCAACATGTTTCCAGTCATTAACAGTCCAATGTTGGTGTTGAAGCACCCGAACGAGGCGTAAAGCTTTGTATCGTGCAGCCATCAAGGGTACACGAGTGATCCTTCGGCTCCGAAAGCCCATATAGATGACGTTTCGTTGAATGGTTCGTACACTGACACTTGTTGACGGCCCAACAGTGAAATCTGCAGCAATTTGCAGAAGGGTTACAGTTCTCTCACTTTGAACTATTCTCTTCAGTTGTCGTTTGTCCAGTTCTTGCAGGAACTTTTTCCGGCCGCATCGATGTCGGAGATGGTGTTTCACCGCATTCCTGATATTCACGGTACACTCGCTTCCTGAGACATGCTGTGTCCCACCGATCGTGCGCCAACTATAACACCACGTTCAGACTCACTTAAATCTTGATAACCTGCCATTGTGGCAGCAGTAGCCGAACTAACAACTGCGCCAGACACTTGTTGCCTTGTATAGGCGTCGCTGACCGCAGCGCCGTATTCTGCCTGTTCACATATCTCTGTATTTGAATACATATGCCTATACCAGTTTCTTTGGCACTTCAGTGTATTTATTTTTTAATGTGTCGCCCAACCAGGACTACTGAAGTATCTTGAAATCTGTAAAGATTGAGATTAAGAGTTATGTATGTGCTCTAATAACTGACATGAATTACAATGAAATTAAACGAGAGCGATGTTCTACTCTACTACAATTAAATTACAAATGACCTAACCCACAGTGGATACGCCAAAAAATGTGAAAGACTGTACGGAGTAGGTGCAACAAGATCTGGTTGTCTGGGCAGGTCCCTAAATCAAAGGTACCGTTTCAACAAGAAGCCACATATTGCAGTCACATTAATCAACACAAACTGTATGGCAAAGTAACTAACAAGCTGCACAGAATAGGGATCGCGCAACCGCAACTGCGACACTTACATCCCCCTAAACCGATAGCGAACGCTGTTCAACACTAGACGGTTTTCAGAGATGATCCCCTCTCTGCGAAGGCACACATGAGAATGCTCAGAATCTCAGTTTAGAGTCCTGAATTCTTCAAAAACCTACGTGGAGAGTACGACTCCGTGATGTTGTCAATGAGGAGGCTAGAATTATTGTTAAATTCAGAAAGAAGCAGATGAAAGTCCAAGTGTTACTGTCCTTTTATGTACAAGATGCACATTAGTAAATACGAAGCTGGTAATGGGCCGGAGCAGTGCGCCTCACTGTTTGGTCAACCTTACGTACGAAGATCACTACCAGAGCGACGCAATACTATTGGCTGAACCTATGTTTTAGAGCGAGCGCAAATGCCCCCCCACGCTGGTTGGATTGTGCCGTAGCATTTGACCCTTCGAAGTACTCCCTGATAAGCAAAAATGTCGCGCTCAGTTATTCTCTGTGGAGATTTTGGGCAGTCACGGCAGTCATTGAACTCAAGGGGTGCCGGTGCCTGCCCGGCAGCCAATAGCAGCTGGGTGGATCGCTTTCCAACATCCGCGAAACCGCCCATATTTACTAAGAGTTGGCCCTCTCAACCTAATGAGATACACAGACTGCATTCTGGCGACAAAAATATGTCATGGAGACATTTCCAGCGTCACACCACCCCAGTGTGGTGAGCACAAGACTGCCTTTCCTAAGAAAGGTAGCTGAAGTGGCCTGTAAATACCAACGGACACCTTAATAAATAACAAATTAATATGTTTAGTTATACTGTGTGACCTAGTAACTGAGTTATTGTTAACTTTGAATGCTGTAGGTTCTTCTGTGGTGCTGAGTTCACACAAATGGTAGTAGTGTTCTTGATGGAGCCAAATAGTCTTGAATGATGATACCCTCACGTAAGTCTCTGAACATTCGAAATGTTCAGTAGCGTCATACTACGACAATATATCGTCCTCAGTGCTGTCTTCCTCACTAATGCTGATAAGTGAGTTGGTGTAGGTATCTCGGCCGAGCTCTGAACTGTGGCTGCTTAAAAACATTCACTGGCCAATCAGTGCGTCCAGCAGTGGAGTCATCTGGATTTACGTCCTCAGGTGGTACGCATGGGGCCACCCGACGGAGAATAGCGAGCGATAGCAGAGCAATGTTCGCCCGGAGACGCACTGGTGGGAGGATAAAAAGTGCCGTCTCTTGCACAGCTCCAAGCGGATCGCAGGTCACCCCGTGTGGTCGACGAAGATGACATCGATACCACAAAAATAATCCAAAAAAGTGACAAAAATGAATTAATAAGGCGTACCGATAAGTGGCAATAGCGTTACACTCTCTAACGATATCTATTGAAACAAAGAGTAAACCTACTGCTAGAAGATGAGGGCCTTCTCAATAGACTAACACATGGCATCACTTGTCTGAAACAATCTTAAAGCATAAATGCGCTACACAATAGTCAACCACTGTATCAGTTGCTTATTTAATAGTGGCTTCGAAACAGAATGTAATAAGATTCTAGATGTTTTCTTCTGCTTTCTTCAACAAGCAAATTTTCGATTTTTAGTTTATGCCATATTTAACTTTACTAGTGATTTTATTCATATTTTTAGCACTTTAGTTACTACTACTAATAGAACCAAACAGTCTTCTTAGAGTTCGATTCAACGTCGTCGACACTCCGATAACTTTTAGTTTTAGGAAATGGATTCCAGGCTCATGTTATGTGCAGTTTCCTTGAAACACACAAAGATTAAATTTCAGAAATGTATTAGACCACAGAAAATGGGATGAAGACTGAAGCACTTCTACAAATCTAATGAAACAGTACATTGCGTGGACGTGCGGCGGTGATGGCGTTGACTAGTATTCTGCAAGCGTGTTTCAGTGTACAAACTGCTTCCACCCTGCAGTGAGGTGGTTAGGTGTCCGTTCGGAACTTATTTCCAGTAAAATTGTAGATAATTTAGCCTCGCTTCCACTCCGAGGTGTTGACAGTCTAAGGCTATCTGATAACTGGTGTCCGTTCCTCTCTTCACATCCTCACGCCTTATGGTTCAAATGGTTCAAATGGCTCTGAGCACTATGGGACTTAACATCTGAGGTCATCAGTCCCCTAGAACTTAGAACTACTTAAACCTAACCAACCTAAGGACATCACACACATCCATGCCCGAGGCAGGATTCGAACCTGCGACCGTAGCGGTCGCGCGGTTCCAGACTGTAGCGCCTAGAACCGCTCGGCCACACCGGCCGGCTCACGCCTTATGCTTTGGCGCGTTAACTACCTCCTGTACACAGACGGACGTCCTTTCCTATCAGAATATTTCTACTTATCAACCCCTGTCCATGAATTAGTATGAGGACCAATATTTTTTAATACATAAACCACACATACAAAAATATTAATTATTACTACTAATTGTTGGTGTTACCCAGAGCCTATCCCTGACGGTTGACAACTTTTTCTATCACTTTCCTTATGCTATATTACATTTCTGAAAATGGTACATCATTTCTTATTGACAACCTGGAGAGATGTAGAAATTCTCCTTCCAGCCGTCCTGCCTCTATCTTCACCGCAACCATTCAAGCACGTCAACCTGCCGCAACACATTCGCAAGAGTACATGTGTACTGAAGCACAGTGGTTGAAGCAAACTTCGGTTTCCGCTAGCCTGGCAAGCTTCACAGAACCTGTTCAGCCAGCTGCACCTGACAGCAGGGTGTGCTATCAGTCCAGTGCGACTCGCCAGCTATATGTTTGCGTAGTAGCTTTTCTGCAGTTCATTTAATCATAACAGATTGAGTAGAAAAATGAACTAACCTAACTTAAAGGAGCTTCAGGAGAAAGTAAGAATTGGGGAATATATGGAAGTCACGAAATAGCGACCAAGTGCAGCAGGGGAAAGTTTCCGTGTGTTTATGAGGCGCTTCAGATAAAACGGTAGGCGTATTGCAATAGGAATTGTGTAAAAATCTACTATATACTCATTCGGGGAAATTCAGTATGTTTGTAAATTTGAGTAGCAGTTCCGTCACTCCATAGATATTTTGAAATAGGACAAAGGCTTAGTGGCTGACAACTGTGAGGAAATATGCGCCAAGTGTGTGAGATGTTTTAGCGGCAGATAAGCTTTCTAAATTTAGAGCAAAAATTGACCGAAATAGGAAAAATTATGGCTCAATGGATATCAAAAAACCACATTCCGCTGCTGCGTAAAGTAGGGCGAATAAAACTTCGATGGAAGGAAAGCTTCTTCTTTCAGGCATGTACTTTATAGATGAACATAATATGAAAAACGAACTCCGTGTTTTCTAAAATGCATGTGTGAAACTTACAGTGCACTACTTTGGCCGCGTAGAATAAGTCAGCGAACCCTGCAGTACACTTCCTGGAAAATGTAATTCAAATTGGTGTAACTGAGGTCATATCTGGCTGGAACACACTGAGGTTACAGAAACTAGACTTCCAAAACGTTACTTTAGTTTGTGTTCCAGTATAATAGACATTTTCATATTCTTAGATGCAAGGGATCTCGACTTTCAGATACGGTTCTGATTACTACAGAAAACATGTATTAGAGGTGACCTGATGATGGTCCGAATTGAAAATAGGCAGTATTCATCGAAAGAGGACGAAGTTGCAGAAGAAACTGTTCATATTGAAATAACAAAATGACCCGAAATACGCCGAAAAGAAAGACAGTGCAAATAAAATCCATCATTTTCTGGCGTACAGTGACCCAAAATGTATATACAGAGTGATGTTTTCCACCGTGTATAAACTAGGCATTCATCGATGAGAGGATACGGAACAAAAAAGGTCTATTGACCTTATGTCCGGAAATGCATGGATTCCACGCTGGAGACAATTTATTTAATCATACTTTGTTACAGAGGGTGCGGTCTAATACGTGCTGTACCATGCAGCCACAGTTACAATATACATACGTCATGCCCTAGCGCCCTCTCCTGCCGTAGTAATTAGTCATGTTGCGTCCAATTAACTTCTCTTGGTGACTCACCTTGTAGAGGATGAGATACAGCGTTGCCCACAATGGTTCTGAATTAGAACTGAGAGCTTTCCGACATGGCGTTTACTTACGGAAAGGCAAATGGGAACGGGCGGCGGGCAACAAGATCGTGTTGTATCAGGAGACCTATCCCCACCGACAACCACCACAATATTCAATGTTTGCAACATTGTTTTCACCGTTTGTCTGAGACAGGGTCGTTTCAGGAAGAAGGAAATCGTGACGGACGTACACGAAACGTTCGGACGCCAGACTTGGAGGAAAATGTGATCAACAGTGTGAAAGGCGACCGCCGTGTCAGTACCAGGCAGTTGGCCTGCCGCTACACGGTAAGCCAGACGACCGTGTGGAACATTCTCCATGAAAATTGTTACTACCCTTACAATTACAGCGTGTACAGGACTTACTAGCAACATACTTTGCACATCCGGAGTAGTTTTGTCACTGGTTTCTTCACCAGACAACCACGATTCCGGGTTTTTGTGTTACCCATCCTATTCCTCCACACGCGGAGTAGTATCTTCAACTTTCGTAACAGTCATCTGTATGATAGTAAGCAGAACTCCCATGGTATGGTGGCAGCGAATCGTCGGCATCGGCACATCCAGAATGTGTGGGCCCGGATAATTGGAGACCGTATTTTGGGGCCAGTCTTCCTTCCACGTCGCCTAACAGGCCGGAAATATCGACGTTTCTTGCGGATGTCTTTACCTCCTCTGCTGGAAGAAGTTACATTGATGATTCGAAGGGTTATGTGGCTGTTACATGATGGTGCTCCAGCCCACTTCGCCGTTAACGTCCGAACGCGTGTGAGTCGTGTCTTCTCTGGTCCATGAATCGGACGAACGATTGCTCTTGCGTGGCCTGCTCGTTCATCGGATCTCAACCAGTGTGATTTCTGGTTATGAGTCCATCTCAGAAGTATCGTGTATGCAGAGCTCATTCCAGATGTGGAGACACAGGAGGAGTGTATTCATGCTGGCTTTGATACTATTCGGATGCAGCCTGACCGATGTGAACGTGTGAGACAGAACATGCTTCGGCAAGTACATGCATGCGCTGAGGCACATGGAAACCATTTTCAGCACATACTGTAACTGTGGCTGCATGGTGCAGTGCGTATTAGATCGCAGTCTCTGTAACAATGTATGACTGAATAAATGGTCTCTAGCATGGAATCCATACATTTACGGACATATGTTCATTAAACTTTTTTGTTCCGTATTCTCCCATCGATCAATCCCTGGCGTTTCTGCACGGTGGAAAAATCACCCTGTATATTTCAATCAGCCTCGTATTGTGACAATTTGGTAGAAAACAAAAACATTTTTCATCAACGTCCGAACCCTACTCATAACACTACAATGAAAGCGTACAGGATAAACGTCTAAGTAGCTTAGCACAGCGGGAAGACAGGCAGGTAAGCAAGTAAGTAGGATTCCTTTAGCCTGCTTAAGTTGGGCATAGCTTGGCTTGGATGACAGTAAAGCAGTCTGCCCGTTCCACCGACAACGTGTCGGTACGGTAGATCAGCGTGTTCGGTCAGAGGTTTACCTGCCCTCTGTAATAAAAAAAAACTAAGTGAATGGATCAACAATAAACTTCAAAGGGTGTCATGGGACATCCGCTCCGAACAAATGCAACGAACAATAAAGAACAAAATGAGATATTAGCAAAAAAAAAAAGAAGCAAAAAGTGCAGCAGCTTGCTCACCCTGGACAGAGCAGATTCCATACAACACATTGGCTCAGGGCTCAGCCGGCCGCTGTGACCGAGCGGTTCTAGGTGCTTCAGTCCGGAACGGCGCTGCTGTTGCGGTCGCAGGTTCGAATCCTGCCTCGGGCATGGATGTGTGTGATGTCCTTAGGTCAGTTCGGTTTAAGTAGTTCTGAGTCTAGGGGACTGATGACCTCGGATGTTAAGTCCCATAGTGCTTAGAGCAATTTGAACGATTTGGCTAAGGGCTCAGACACACCACTCCACTACCATGATTTACGTATGCCTACGACTGGATTCGACGTCACCTCACGGGTCACATGATGCTCAGTTCCAGTTCTGTTTTCGTGTTCGCTCTATGCGTTACAACTACTTACTGGGTGACGTGTTACCGTCCAATATATAATATTCAATTTCCAATGTTTGGCATATTTTAGATTTTTATTACGCTCTCGACATCAGTCCGGGTTTCAAAACCGGAACTTTGATTCGCTTCTGCTGGAAGCATAATTTTCTGCACCATGAAAAATTTATGACCTAACGGATGGAATAGAGAAGCGTTAAACACTCTTCACGGGCTTTTTTTGTCATCATCACAGTAATAAGTAATAAACCGAAACAGGAAACGCTATCACAAACACTTTTCCGTCGCGGAGGGACTTGCCGCGAAACTTATGAGTGTGTGTGTGTGTGTGTGTGTGTGTGTGTGTGTGTGTGTGAATTCCTAAGGCTCAAATGGCTGTAAGCATTATGGGACTAGCCCGCATCTCGTGGTCGTGCGGTAGCGTTCTCGCTTCCCACGCCCGGGTTCCCGGGTTCGATTCCCGGCGGGGTCAGGGATTTTCTCTGCCTCGTGATGGCTGGGTGTTGTGTACTGTCCTTAGGTTAGTTAGGTTTAAGTAGTTCTAAGTTCTAGGGGACTGATGACCATAGATGTTGAGTCCCATAGTGCTCAGAGCCAATTGAACCAAAAGCCATTATGGGACTTAACATCTGAGGTCATCAGTCCCCTAGAGTTAAAACTAATGAAACCTAACCAATATAAGGACATCACACACATCCATGCCCGAGACAGGATTCGAATCTGCGACCGTAGCAGCAGCGCGGTTCCGGACTGAAGCGCCTAGAACCGCTCGGCCACAGCGACCGGCAATTTCTAAGGAACCAAACTACTGAGGTCATCGGTCCCTAGACTTACGCACTACTTAAACTAACTTATGCTCAGAACAACACACACACACCTATGCCCGAGGCCATGGAAAGTTGCAGGTGCGTGAATCTTCTGGAGCAAACGTCGAAAGCGAACTACAGGAGGTATCAGAGAAGAAGGACGCGTTCTATATTGGCGATCAAAGGCGTAATCGAAACAGGAGGCACAGGATGGGTGGCCACGCATGGCAGACAAACGGTATGCATACCTGCTGAGGAAAAAGTGTCGACGGTAGGGCAGTGGTAGTTCGCCAGCTTCTGCATACAGCCTCTCAACTGAGCTAGTGTAAAAGGCACCAGTAACCAAACGGATGCCACGATGGTGGATAGTATTGAGATGGAAAAAGAGGGACGGACGTGCAGATGCATAAACAAAGCACCCGTAGTCTAGTTTCCGACAGACAAGGGACCGGTACAAATGGAGGAGGTTCGATCTGCACCGCAGGAAGTACGATTGAGGACACGTTGGACATCGAGGGACTGCGTACAGCGGGCTGCCAGGTAAGACATGCGGGAGGATCAAAAGAGCTTCCTATCGAGTATGAGCCCCTGGAATTTCTTAGTAATAACGAACGGAAGAACAACAGGCCCAAGATGTAAAAATGATGGGAAAAACCAATTGCTCCGCCAGAATTTCTTACAAACGTTTTTGTCAGTGGAGAAACGAAAGCCATTGTCTACGCCCCATAAGCAAAAACAATCAGGACATCGCTGAAGACGCCGCTCAATGAGACAAGTTCGTAGAGAACTGCAGTAGATGCCAAAATCGGCAACAAAAAGGGAGGTGGAGATGTCCTGGCAGGAGACAGGCAATTGTAGGGTTAATGGCGGTAGCAAAGAGGACGACGCTCAGGATGGAACCTTGAGGCACACTGTTTTCCTGGATAAAGGTGTCCGACAAGGCAGAACCCACACAGAACTTGAAAACTCGGTCTTTTAAAAATTTCTTAAGGAAACAGGGGAGGCAGCCACGGAAGCCCAACGTGTAGAAAGTACGGAGGATACTAGTCCTCCAGCAGGTATCGTAGGCTTTCCCCAAATCAAAAAATACGGCCACAGTCTGGGATTTACGCAGAAAACCATTCGTGACATGGGTGGACAAAGTGACAAGGTGGTTAACTGCAAAACGGCACGCTCGAAATCCATATTGTGTAGTGGTTAGTAAATAGCAAGATTCGAGCCACCATACCAGCCGGGTATGAATCGTCCGTTCCATCGCCTTGCAAACACAGCTGGTGAGAGAGTTGGGGCGGTAGATAGAAGGCAGGTGTTTGTCCTTACCGAGCTTAGGTATGTGTATGACACTGGCTTCACGCCAGCGTTTTGGAAACGTGCCCTCTGCGCAAATGCAGTTTCATGCATTAAGCAGAAAGTGCTTGCCCGCTAGAGAAACATGCTGCTGCATCTGAATGTGAACAGCATCTGGCCCTGGAGCGTAGGATCGGGATGAACAGAGGTTAATCTAGCTCCCTCATTGTAAAGGCGGCATTGTAGCACTCACAATTCTGAGAAGAGAATGGTATCGCCCAAGCCTCCTCCGCTCGTTTCCGATAGGAGGAAGGGAGGATGCTAGTGGAAAGAGTTCAAAATCTCCTCAAAATAGCGGCCCAAGGTGTTGAAGGTAGCAATAGGGTCAACGATGACATCGTCAGCTACTGTCAGGCCAGGAATTGGGGAATGGAAAATAGGTCCAAATGAGAATAGGTGGGCAGAGAGTCTGAAAGGAATGTGGGTGCTCCTGTGTTAAGGCAGAAGAGGTTAAGTTGATTGAGAAGATTAGCCAAGAGGGCACCCCTTTGACAAATTCTGGGAGAACCCCAAAGGGGATCATGACCATTAAAGTCACTGAGCAGCAGAAAGGGGAGAGGTAGCTCCCCAGTAAGCTGGAGGAAGCCTGTCCAGGTGTCAGTGAATAACGGAGGGGTATAAATGGTGCAAAGAGAAAAGGTCAAGTGAGGAAGGGAAAGGCGAACTGCAACAGCTCGAAGATGGGTAGTCAGAGGGATGGGTTGGCTATGAATGTCATACCGTATCAGCAGCATGACTCCCCCATGAGATGGAATGCCAACCTCTCGGGAAAGGTGAAAATGGACCGGGAAGAAATGCGAAAGCTCAAAGCAGTCGTGAGGACGTTATTTTGTTTCCTGAAGGCAGAGTACAAGTGGACGCTGCGATTCTAAAAGCAACCGTAAATCCTCTTTGTTGAATCGAAGGCCGGCGAACGTTCCATTGGAGGAGAGTCAAGATAAGGAAAAAATGAAGGGGTGTTACCTTGGTGGCTGCCGAGAGCGTGAAAGTATCACGTTGCGACACCGTCAAAGAAGACCTTCGAGTCGGCGAAGTAGAAGACCTTTTGTCTTTGTTGCACTTCTTTGAGCATTCGGTTAGCAGAGCAAGATTCAGGTGTTGGTTGGCTGAAGAGACGTAGGAAGTCTTCACGGGAGTATTCCTCGTGTCCTTTCCGGCCTGCCCATTGTGTACCTGGTGACTTCGCGCCCTGAGGTGAGAGATTTGATGGCACAGCTGGACGAGGGGAGGGCGATGCTACCATGACACTGGGCGATTTTACAACCACATAGCTGCATTTGAGGTCGCATGTCTGTGTGGCTATGTCCTCCTTGGAGCGAGATGTAGCAAGAACAGAACTGTAAGTGCCAGACGGTAGAACGCAGGGTTTGCGACTAGCCAATAACTTGGGAGCGGCTGAGTAAGGAACTTCTTCCTTTACCCGGATCTCATGGACAGCCCGTTCATCGAGATACACGGGACAATCTCCAGAGGAGGCGGCATGGTCGCCATTGTAGTTGATACAGTGTGGAGATGTAGGCGGACAATCGCCCTCGTGCGCATCTCTCACACAGATTACACATTTGGCCGGATGTCGACAAGACATTCGTGTGTGATTGAAACTATGACACTGGTAACAGCGCATTGTTTCCGGAATGTACGGTCGGACTGTTGTAACTTCATAGCCTGCTTTGATCTTGGAGGGAAGCATCGCTCTATCAAAACTGAGATAAAGAGTACATGTGGACGGCATTGACACCCTGATCAGAGGGATAGGTGTGGATTTCGGCCTCGGTAATACCGTCGAGCAGCCTAGTGTAGATAACACCACGGAAAGGGTTCAGAGTTCTACGGGCCTCGACACAAACAGGATAGCCGCGGATAAGCTAAGTGGCAAGGAGAAGTAGTCTCAGAAAGCAAAGTGCCATTCCGTAAACGAGAGCATGATTTCACAGGCAGGCGATTTCACAAACACCTTTATGAATAATAAACGGATTTACCGTCGTGAAGGACTGACCATCTTCTTTATGTGAAATCACGATGAACCATGGTGCAGCTGGAAGGGTCTTTAAATCGTTAGCCTCATTCCTGTTACGTTTCGTAAACGTTAATTGTGAATATGACTGTCTCATTGCGAGAAAATCAACCACGATTGCCAGCGGCTCCGATGGCACGCTCCTTCCAACTGGGCGCCCCCTCACAAGGGAGCACACTCTCCTTAGGTGATTGTTTACACCTCAAGTCACACCTGCCGAACACCTGACGTAGGGCCAATGGGCAATTTGGGAAGGTAGCAGCTCTGGAAATCACCCCTCCCTGGGCCCGGCCTGTACCATGGGGTACGTGTGAACCCTACCTGTAGACGGGGGGCTGGAAATTGCGCATTGCCCAGGCATCTTTTACGGGGCCAGAAATGTGGGCTGGCCTTCAGGAGCGCACAGAGAGGAAGAAGAAAAAGAGGAGCCTCAAATGTCGAAGCGGAGGAAGGATAGGAGAACGTGAACGATGAAACGAAAAGGAACGAAAAACAGTGGTGAGGCTACTCTTATATCAGCTACAGACAATGCAGAAAATCCCCAAAAACATCCTAGACGTGTTCCCCAAGGGAGGGGAAACAAAATAGCAAGAGGATAGACATACAGCACGGAAGTGAAAAAATGTTGCAAGGCTGGGGCCCTGTGGTACCCACGCAGAAAGCAGCCAAAGAGTGGCGAGCCCCCTGGGGGGAATATTGCAATAATGTTTAGGCAATAAAGGAACGAAGGACCCAACAGAAACAAGAGAAGATACAAAACAAAGACTTAGAGAAAAGAAGTAGCATTTACGAATAAAATAAAAATGCTTTGCTGAAACAAAATAAATACCAAAGTGAAGAAAAATAGTTCAAATATGTATTAAATGACATAGCAGTTTGTGACTGTGAAGCAACAAAAAGAGGCAAAATTGTTGAAGTACTTGAGGGATGATACAGGAGGTGCCTGTCGCAACTGAATGGATAGTCAAGAACGAAGACAAAGCGAGTGAAGAGGTCATCATATTTACTTCTAACCGACCCAGAGGTATTACAACGAAAAATAGCTCTAGATAGTCCTGAGTTGTCACTACTTAAAGCTGGTCATAAGTAATGCGTGAGTAAGTAGTTGTGCAGTAATAAAGAAGTTAGCTTGCAAAAGACCCAGGTGGAGAACTGCCTAGATAGAGCTGGACTGAATGATGCGTCCTAATACGAGTTTATAGAATTAATTCCAGTGGAGAGCTCTATATACACTGATGAGCCAAAGCAAAATGACCACCTACTTAATAGCTTGCTTGTCTGTCTATGGAACGAAATACATCACTGGTTCTACGTACCAGGGATCCGACAGTTTTTTTAGTAGGTTTGTGGAGGTACGTGGCATTAGATGTGTACACACAGGTCATGTAATTCGCATAAATAACGGGCCGCTGAACTAAGCTAAGCGGTGATGTCACCCGATAGCGACCTAGATTGGTTCCATAGGGTTTACATCAGGCGAATTTGGTCGCCGAGCCATCAACGTGGGTTCACTATAATGATCCTCAAACCACTGTGGCACGATGTTGTCTCCGAGACACGGACAGTTACACTGTTGATAGATGACAACGCCGTCTGGGAAGACATCAAGCATCAAAGGATCAGTGTGTCTTCGATTACCACCACAGGTCCCCTGTAACAGCAGTAGAATGTGCTCCATAGCATAATACTGCTCCCACCACCCAGAATCCGTGGCGCGTTGGACGTTTCGGGTCGCTGTTCTCCTAGATGACGGCGTTTGTGGAGACGACCATCGACATAGTGTGGAAAAATGTTATTCACCCGAAGAGCCGATACATTTCCATTGATCTACGACCGAATCCCGATTGTCCCGTGCCCATTGCAATCGTAATTGACGACATCGTTGGATCAACATGTGAACACGTAGGGGTGGTCTGCTGCGGAGTTCCATGTTCAACAATGCACGATGAACGGTGTGCTCCGAAGCACTTGTTGCGTGTGACAGCATTGTGCTCTTTCAACAGAGATGTCACAGATCACCAGCTAGCCCTCTTTACAGAGCAGTGAAGCCTCTGAACCCCACGTTCTGTGAAGAGTTGTGCACGTCCAACTATTTAGCGGCTAGCTTTAGTTTCACTGTCCTACATCTTTCCATAGATGCTCATGATAGTAGTACGTGAACATTCGACCAGGTTCGCGATTTTTGAGGTGCTCGTTTACAGGCTCTATTTAATAATAGTCTGCTCTTTGTCAAAGTCGCTTATCTGAATCGATTTCCCCATTTGCAGCCCATATCTTCGCTGGGGTGATTCCCCGTCCGTGTCGGTTTCACTTAACATACTTTTGTTACAGCGTCACATGCCCGTAACGCCAGCAGGTGGCATCCAACTTCGCTGTAGGCAGTGGTCATAGTGTTTTGGTTTATCAGCGTAATTATTATAATAAAATTACAAAAGTTGTTTATGTTTTCTCAGTTTTTCTGGACTTGTGATCTGTATGTACATATGTGGTAACTGCCCGCTGTATAACTCGTTGTTGATGTGTGGGAGATACCAATACCCTCGGTCTTCGAACAGGTGTAGGACATGTATTGTTTCGGAATTTCAAAAATAAATTAAGCAAAAAACTTTAACTATCTCATTTTTTTAATCCCCATATGTTTTGATGAACTAAGCTAACGTTAATTTTCAGTCATTTGTTTTAAAATTTGCAGAACCCTTTTGCCTCTGTAATATACAAGTACACATGTCCTAACTTATTTGAAAAAAAAGGTCATTTCTTACCCTCTGTCTCGCGAGAATATATTTTATTGATTATCGTATTCGCTTAGCTATTGTAATTCTTTACCTAAATACTATAAAACTTCTTTAATGTATTTGATCCGTCAGTAATCAGTAGCCAGTCATAAGATATATAAGGTTTTCACTAACAAATGCAGTTAATGACATGCCATAAAGGTTTCACCTAAGTTTATTGAAGCAATTTCATGAACGGTATGTGTTGACGTTGCGTTCTATGTACCCTTGCCTTTGTGATCGTGTCGATGTTTTTATGCATGCAGCATTATGAACACTTGTCAGCACATAACATAGACTGCATGCACCAGTGTGCATTTTGGAAAACACTTTTTGTCTTCTGTACGTAAGATTCTTAAATATAAAATTTAATATCTTATTCTGTTTTGATTGTCTAAACCTGGATACTGAATAATAATATGTGTTTCGATGTTACCGCGTATGTATCTTGTTTCGCGGTTGCAAGCATTTGTGAAACAGTCGGGGAAGCGTATTTCAGTTCGATTGCGAAGTGGACTGTGGGCGGTGGGCGATGGAAGGTAGAGACAAGCGCAAAGCCACAGGAACGTTCGGGACATGGACAGAGGGTGAAGTGTGGGCGAGCGCCAGATGCTGCCGGCCACCGCTTCGCATTTCTCGGCGCAGATCTGACGGGCCGGACAAAGCTGCTCTGCGCCGGAGCAGCGAACATCCAGCCAAGCTGAAATTCTACTCTGCCGGGAGAGACACTAACTTGTAATGGTGACGATCTGATGAGTGAGTTTTCAACTGTGAGGTCATCTACGACTTTATTCGAATGCTTTGGAACAAATGCGGTCTAAAGGTAACACGTTGTGTGAAAATAAAAATCTTAGTTGAAATCTAAACTCGTTGGCCGTGCGTACTTCATACGCCGTCTTTTCTTTCAATATCGCTAAAATACAGTAACTCAGCAGAAAATGGTAATATACGAATCGAAGACAAGTTTCCCTGTCCGGTAATTTATTAAATTAATGTGGTTCCAATGTAAGGTGACTTGACTCTGTTGTATAATGTATAACATACTCCAAACACAAACTTAATGAGGCGTCTCAAACAGAAATATCTCCTCCGTGACAACCAGCATGGATCCCGAAAACATCGGCCTTGAAAAATCTACCTCGCGCTTTTCTCCATGACATGCTGAAATTCATGGATCTAGGCAGTAAGGAAGACGTATTATTTATTAACTACCGAAAAGTATTAGACTTAGTGTCACCCCAATGCTTATTGAAGAACTAAAGTGAAACTTATAACTAGACTGAGGATTTCTTGGTAAGGAGGACGCAGCATCTTATGTTGGACCGTTGGGTTGGGAGTCACCGACAGATGCAGCAGTAACTTCCATGTGCGGCAGAAAGACAAAATTCTCATGCGATCGAGAGAGATGTAGACGAATGGTTTTTGTGCATATAGGAAACAATCCCACGCCATAGAGCACAGTCTGTCTGAGATAGTGATTTCGGACAGTAGTTGTCGCATATTTATGCACCATTCCCTTTCATAGCACACAAGTAGTCACACACTGATGACATGATAAACAGGTTCAAGAGGAAGATAGTCCTTCGACAGTCATGAGAGGTACCAGTCAAATATTGACATGTAATTAATTACCCATTCTTTTTCTGAGCAGCATACTTCTGAAAGTTCACATAACTGTCGTTTTTCACACTGTTATGAGAGACAACGCTTCATTTCTATAATGACTGTCTGAGTATCAAATGGCTCTGAGCACTATGGGACTTAACATCTGAGGTCATCAGACCCCTAGAACTTAGAACTACTTAAACCTAACTAACCTAAGGACTTCACACACATCGCATTCGGGAGGACGACGGTTCAATCCCGCGTCCGGCCATCCTGATTTAGGTTTTCCGTGATTTCCCTAAATCACTTCAGGCAAATGCCGGGATGGTTCCTCTGAAAGGGCACGGCCGACTTCCTTCCCAATCCTTCCCTAATCCGATGAGACCGATGACCACGCTGTCTGGTCTCCTTCCCCAAAACCAACCAACCAACCAACTTCACACACATCCATGCCCGAGGCAGGATTCGAACCTGCGACAGTAGCAGTCGGACTGAAGCGCCTAGAACCGGTCGGTCACCACGGCTGGCTACTGAGAATCAGTGGCACTGTTATCCCTGAGTCGAAATACGATAACCGTTTCTTATGCAACTCTGCTTAATCGCTCGCTTTAGCTACGATATCAAAGAGTTGTAAGAACGCATACTTCGCGCGCTCTCTACGGTCTCGGTTCTACTAAGGTAAACATCATCAGCATCAAATGAAAAAATCGTCATAACGATCCCAGTCATATTTTACAGGTGATTTTATTTTCGTTCGTGCGTTTTCATTAAGATGGAATACTCTAAATCATTTATTCTTAACGGTCACATTTCTTTTGGCGCTCCCCTCCCGGAGATCTGAATGGGGGACTAATTTGGAAAACTTTACCAACGGAAAGATTATATTTTTATTATTATGTATGCTAGGCCTTGCAAAACCATGAAGTTAAGACCGCACATGAAATCATCTTTATTTGGATGCATTACTTGTTTCGACTAACAATCTAGCCATCCTCACATCACAGATATAAAACAGAAATTTTCTCATGTTAGCAACATACAATAGCTTACATAATACGGCTATGGAATACATCGTATTATACCAGACAGAAATGTTACCACATTACTGCCCTGTCATATACGTCAGGCAACTTAACGTTCAAGACCCAGAATGATGGTCTGATTGATCTACGGGTAAGTGCAGGCTAGTTCCTGATAATATAACCTTGGATTTATGCACCTTACATACTCGAGAAGAATGAGAAACGCAAATAACGTAACATATAAACAACAAATCTGTTCTATGATGTTTCACTAATACAATGCAGAAAAAACATTTATGCACCTGGAAAGACGACGACGATTTTGATCCGATGACGGCGCATGCCATCTGTTGGATAGTAGGTGTACTGATAATGGTTTCAGCGTCGTCCGCAAACAGATAGCGTAGTGTCATAACTTCCACAGCGCCATCTGTGTGTGTTCTTTAATAGGACATGCTCACAGCCAGAAGGCACAGTGTGGTGCAAACTCGTGAAGTAAGCAGGCAACCATTCCACGGAGACACACTCGTACTTCCTACAGGCAACTGAGCGAATTTCAAAGGGGTCAAACTACGTCCTTTCAAGTGGCGGGATGGGCGTTTCGGACAATTGCCGCACAAGTTGGCCGTGCTGCGTCAGTTGTTGGGTTGGGTTGTTTTTGGGAGGAGACCAGATAGCGAGGTCTTCGGTCTCATCGGATTAGGAAATGAAGTCGACCGTGACCTTTCGAAGGAACCATCCCGGCATTTGCCTGGAGCGATTTAAGAAAATAACGGAAAATCTAAATCAGGATGGCTGGACACGGGATTGAACCGTCGTCCTCCCGAATGCGAGTCCAGTGTACTAGCCACTACGCCACCTCGCTCGGTATGTCAGATGTGCAACGCCGCTGGTATCAGTGACCACGTAAACATTCTCTCATCCGTAGCCGAGGAACTGAACGTCCACACAGCATTGACACCCACTTGCATCGTCGTATTGTTAGGGCACCAGTCGGAGGTCGTATCATATACCACAGCACAGAAAAGATGGCCTGTGAGCCCAGACGTGTCAAAACGAAGTGTTACGAACCGGTTATTAGCAGTTAGCAGTGAGACTATGGGCACGCACACCTCTATCTCCTCTTACACTCGTACCACAATGTCGACGTGCAGGGCTCGATTGGTGCCATCAGGGGATCACTTGGAAGTTGTAATGGCGCACCGTGGTCTTCAGCGATGAAAGCAGATTCTGTATGCACGCAAGTGACGGTCGTTTGTGAGTACGACGTAGAGACGTTTGTAGAGTGCATTCGCCCAAGACACACTGGCCCCATCCCAGGCCTTATGCTCTGGGGTGCTTTAAGCTACAACTCGAGTTCGCCTTTGGTGTTTCTGGAGGGGACGCTAACGGGTACACAGTACATGCAGAATATTGTTAGACTCGTTCTTTTGCCGTAATTGAAACAGGAAGGTGAGGTGTTTTTCCAACAGATTAATGTTGCCCACACAATACCCGCGACATTCAATGTGTAATACTTTCTCTTGCTGACAGTACGGGTAATGTAACTGATGATGATAAACAGAAGGCCGAAATTCTAAACCTAGCTTTCAAAAACTCGTTTACGATAGAGGACTGCAGCACCATTCTCCCTTTCAATTATCGAACAAATGAAAGGATGACTGACATAGCGTTTAGTGTATCCAGGATCGTAAAACAGTTAAGATCCTTAGACGCCAGAAAGGCATCTGGCCCCGAGGGTATCCACGTAAGATTTTATGTTGACTATGTTACAAATATAGCACCATTATTATCCGTCATCTATCAGAGATCATTGGAATGGCGGAAAGTTCCACGGGACTGGAAGAAGGCCCAGGTCATAGCAAACTATAAAAAGGGCAGAAAATCGGATGCACATAATTGCCGGCCAATTTCACTGATATAGATTTGTTGTAGAATCATGGAACATATTTTGTGTTCGGACATAATGACCTTTCTAGACTCTGAGAAGCTCATCTGCAGAAACCAGCACGGTTTTAGGGAACAGCGGTCATGCGAGACACAGCTGGCCCTCTTTGTACATGATACACAACAGGCTGTAGATACCGGCTCCCAGGTTGATGCCATATTTCTCGACTTTCGAAAGGCGTTCGATTCAGCTCCGCGCTGTCGCTTGCTACCAGAAGTGCACGCTTACGGTTTATCCAATGACGTATGCGGTTGGATGGAATGTTTTCTAACAGGGAGCAGTATGTTGTCCTGAACGGGGTAACTTCAACACAAACAAGAGTAACTTCAGGTGTGCCCGAGGGCAGCGTAATAGGTCCTCTGCTTTTTACGATTTACATAAACGATCTGGTTGATGGTGTTGACAGCGGCCTTAGACTGTTTGCCGATGATGCTGTAGTCTACAGGAAAGTAGTATCACACGACAGTTGTGAGCAAATCAATGAGGATTTGCAGAAAATAAATGCGTGGTGTAATGATTGATAGTTATATCTCAATAGTAGTAAGTGTAACCTACTGCGAGTAACAAGGCGAAAATCCCCATGAATGTTGTTCTTGTTGTGGTCTTCAGTCCTGAGACTGGTTTGGTGCAGCTCTCCATGCCAATCTATCCTGTGCAAGCTCCTTCATCTCCCAGTACCTACTTTAACCTACATCCTTCTGAATCTGCCTAGTGTATTCATCTCTTGGTCTCTCTCTACGATTTTTACCCTCCACGCTGCCCTCCAATGCTAAATTTGTGACCCCTTGATGCCTCAGAACATGTCCTACCAACCGATCCCTTGTTGTGCCACAAACTTCTCTTCTCCCCAATCCTATTCAATACCTCCTCATTAGTTACGTGATCTACCCACCTAATCTTCAACATTCTTCTGTAGCACCACATTTCGAAAGCTTCTATTCTCTTCTTGTCCAAACTATTTATTGTCCATGTTTCACTTCCATGCATGGCTACACTCCATACAAATACTTTCAGAAACGACTTCCTGACACTTAAATCTATACTCGATGTTAACAAGTTTCTCTTCTTCAGAACTATTTCCTTGCCATAGCCAGTCTACAATTTATATCCTCTCTACTTCGACCGTCATCATTTATTTTGCTCCCCTAATAGCAAAACTGCTTTACTACTTTAAGTGTCTCAAAAATGGCTCTGAGCACTATGGGACTCAATATCTTAGGTCATAAGTCCCCTAGAACTTAGAACTACTTAAACCTAACTAACCTAAGGACATCACACACACCCATGCCCGAGGCAGGATTCGAACCTGCGACCGTAGCAGTCCCGCGGTTCCAGACTGCAGCGCCAGAACCGCTAGACAACCACGGCCGGCTAAGTGTCTCATTTCCTAATCTAATACCCTCAGCATCACCCGACTTAATTCGACCACATTCCATTATCCTTGTTTTGCTTTTGTTGATCTTCATCTTATATCCTCCTTTCAAGACACTGTCCATTCCGTTCAACTGCTCTTCCAAGTCCTTTGCTGTCTCTGACAGAATTACAACGTCATCGGCGAACCTCAAAGTTTTTTATTTCTTCTCCCTGGATTTTAATACCTACTCCAAATTTTTCTTTTCTTTCCTTTACTGCTTGCTCAATATACAGATTGAATAAGATCGGGGAGAGGCTACAACCCTGTCTCACTCCCTTCACAACCACTGCTTTCACTTTCATGCCCCTGGACTCTTATAACTGCCATCTGGTTTCTGTACAAATTGTAAATAGCCTTTCACTGCCTCTATTTTACCCCTGCCACCTTTAGAATTTGAAAGAGAGCATTCCAGTCAACAATGTCAAAAGCTTTCTCTAAGTCTACAAATGCTAGAAACGTAGGTTCGCCTTTCCTTAATCTTTCTTCAAAGATAAGTCGTAAGGTCAGTATTGCTTCACGTGTTCCAACATTTCTACGGAATCCAAACTGATCTTCCCCGAGGTCAGCTTCTACTAGTTTTTCCATTCGTCTGTAAATAATTCGTGTTAGTATTTTGCAGCTGTGACTTATTAAACTGATAGTTCGGTAATTTTCACATCTGTCAACACCTGCTTTCTTTGGGATTGGAATTATTATACTCTTCTTGAAGTCTGAGGGTATTTCGCCTGTCTCATACATCTTGCTTACCAGATGGTAGAGTTTTGTCAGGACTGGCTCTCCCAAGGCCGCCAGTAGCTCTAATGGAATGTTGTCTACTCCCGGGGTCTTGTTTCGACTCAGGTCTTTCAGTGCTCTGTCAAAATCTTCACGCAGTATCGTATCTCCCATTTCATCTTCATCTACATCCTCTTCCATTTCCATAATATTGTCCTTAAGTACATCGCCCTTGTATAGATCCTCTATATACTCTTTCCACCTTTCTGCTTTCCCCTCTTTGCTTAGAACTGGGTTTCCATCTGAGCTGTTGATATTCATACAAGTGGCTCTCTTTTCTCCAAAGGTCTCTTTAATTTTCCTGTAGGCTGTATCTATCTTACCCCTAGTGAGATAAGCCTCCACATCTTTACATTTGTCCTCTAGCCATCCCTGCTTAGCCATTTTGCACTTCCTGTCGATCTAATTTTTGAGACGTTTGCATTCCTTTTTGCCTGCTTCATTTATTGCATTTTTATATTTTCTCCTTTCATCAATTAAATTCAATATTTCTTCTGTTACCCAAGGATTTCTACAAGTCCTCGTCTTTTTACCTACTTGATCCTCTGCTGCCTTTACTACTTCATCCCTCAGAGCTACCCATTCGTCTTCTACTGTATTTCTTTCCCCCATTCCTGTCAATTGTTCCCTTATGCTCTCCCTGAAACTCTGTACAACCTCTGGTTTAATCAGTTTGTCCAGGTCCCATCTCCTTAAATTCCCACCTTTTTGCAGTTTCTTCAGTTTTGATCTACAGTTCATAACCAATAGATTGTGGTCAGAGTCCACATCTGCCCCTGGAAATGTCCTACAATTTAAAACCTGGTTGCTAAATCTCTGTCTTACCATTATATAATCTACCTGATATCTTTTAGTATCTCCAGGATTCTTCCATTTATACAACCTTCTTTTATGATTCTTGAACCAAGTGTTAGCTATGATTAAGTTATGCTCTGTGCAAAATTCTAACAGATGGCTTCCTCTTTCATTTCTTAGCCCCAGTCCATATTCACCTACTATGTTTCCTTCTCTCCCTTTTCCTACTGTCGAATTCCAGTCACCCATGACTACTAAATTTTCGTCTCCCTTCACTACCTGAATAATTTCTTTTATCTCATCATACATTTATTCAATTTCTTCGTCATCTGCAGAGCTAGTTGGCATATAAACTTGTACAACTGTAGTAGGCGTGGGCTTCGTGTCTATCTTGACCACAATAATACGTTCCCTATGCTGTTTGTAGTAGCTTACCCGCACTCCTATTTTTTTATTCATTATTAAACATACTCCTGCATTACCCCTATTTGATTTTGTATTTATAACCCTGTATTCACCTGACCAGAAGACTTGTTCCTCCTGCCACCGAACTTCACTAATTCCCACTACATACACTCCTGGAAATTGAAATAAGAACACCGTGAATTCATTGTCCCAGGAAGGGGAAACTTTATTGACACATTCCTGGGGTCAGATACATCACATGATCACACTGACAGAACCACAGGCACATAGACACAGGCAACAGAGCATGCACAATGTCGGCACTAGTACAGTGTATATCCACCTTTCGCAGCAATGCAGGCTGCTATTCTCCCATGGAGACGATCATAGAGATGCTGGATGTAGTCCTGTGGAACGGCTTGCCATGCCATTTCCACCTGGCGCCTCAGTTGGACCAGCGTTCGTGCTGGACGTGCAGACCGCGTGAGACGACGCTTCATCCAGTCCCAAACATGCTCAATGGGGGACACATCCGGAGATCTTGCTGGCCAGGGTAGTTGACTTACACCTTCTAGAGCACGTTGGGTGGCACGGGATACATGCGGACGTGCATTGTCCTGTTGGAACAGCAAGTTCCCTTGCCGGTCTAGGAATGGTAGAACGATGGGTTCGATGACGGTTTGGATGTACCGTGCACTATTCAGTGTCCCCTCGACGATCACCAGTGGTGTACGGCCAGTTTAGGAGATCGCTCCCCACACCATGATGCCGGGTGTTGGCCCTGTGTGCCTCGGTCGTATGCAGTCCTGATAGTGGCGCTCACCTGCACGGCGCCAAACACGCATACGACCATCATTGGCACCAAGGCAGAAGCGACTCTCATCGCTGAAGACGACACGTCTCCATTCGTCCCTCCATTCACGCCTGTCGCGACACCACTGGAGGCGGGCTGCACGATGTTGGGGCGTGAGCGGAAGACGGCCTGACGGTGTGCGGGACCGTAGCCCAGCTTCATGGAGACGGTTGCGAATGGTCCTCACCGATACCCCAGGAGCAACAGTGTCCCTAATTTGCTGGGAAGTGGCGGTGCGGTCCCCTACGGCACTGCGTAAGATCCTACGGTCTTGGCGTGCATCCGTGCGTCGCTGCGGTCCGGTCCCAGGTCGACGGGCACGTGCACCTTCCGCCGACCACTGGCGACAACATCGATGTACTGTGGAGACCTCACGCCCCACGTGTTGAGCAATTCGGCGGTACGTCCACCCGGCCTCCCGCATGCCCACTATACGCCCTCGCTCAAAGTCCGTCAACTGCACATACGGTTCACGTCCACGCTGTCGCGGCATGCTACCAGTGTTAAAGACTGCGATGGAGCTCCGTATGCCACGGCAAACTGGCTGACACTGACGGCGGCGGTGCACAAATGCTGCGCAGATAGCGTCATTCGACGGCCAACACCGCGGTTCCTGGTGTGTCCGCTGTGCCGTGCGTGTGATCATTGCTTGTACAGCCCTCTCGCAGTGTCCGGAGCAAGTATGGTGGGTCTGACACACCGGTGTCAATGTGTTCTTTTTTCGATTTCCAGGAGTGTATTATTTTAACCTATCCATTTCCCTTTTTAAATTTTCTAACCCGCCTGCCCGATTAAGGGATCTGACATTCCACGCTCCGATCCGTAGAATGCCAGTTTTCTTTCTCCTGATAACGACGTCCTCTTGAGTAGTCCCCACCCGGAGATCCGAATGGGGGATTATTTTACCTCCAGAATATTTTACCCAATAGGACGCCATCACCATTTAACCATACAGTAAACCTGCATGCCCTCGGGAAAAATTACGGCTGTAGTTTCCCCTTGCTTTCAGCCGTTCGCAGTACCACAACAGCAAGGCCGTTTTGGTTAATGTTACAAGGCCAGATCAGTCAATCATCCAGACTGTTGCTTCTGCAACTACTGAAAAGGCTACTGCCCCTCTTCAGGAACCACACGTTTGTCTGGCCTCTCAACAGATACCCCTCTGTTGTGGTTGCACCCGTCTCTAATGACCTCGTTGTCGACGGGACGTTAAACACTAATATCCTCCTCCCCATCCCTGTGGTTGCACCTACGGTACGGCTATCTGTATCGTTGAGGCACGCAAGCCTCCCCACCAACGGCAAGGTCCATGGTTCATGGGGGGAGGCCCATGAATGTATGAGTACAAAACAAATGATCAGTCTTTGGAAGCGGTAACATCAGTCAAGTATCTGGGTGACTATTCGAAATGATCTCAAATGGAATGATCAGATTACACAAGTAACAGGTAAGGCGAACTCTAGATTGCGGTTTATTGGTAGAATCCAGAAGCGATGCAGTCCTTCAACAAAGGAAATTGCTTACAATACGTTGGTTCGTCCAGTCTTGGAGTATTGTTCGTCTGTATCGGACCCTTACCAGTTGGGTCTGATTCAGGAAATTGAGAAGGTCCAAAGAAGAGTTGCAAGATTCGTGACTCGTACATTTAGCCATCGCGAGAGCGTTACAAATCTCATAGAAAGTTTGAAGTGTGACACACTTGCAGATAGACGACGCGCTAAAAAGAAGGGGCTGCTCACTAAATTCCGAAATCTAATCTTCGCCGAGGATGTAGAGCATATATTATTACCACCAACTTTCAAATCGCGTAATGATCATCATTCAAAGATAAGGGAAATAAGAGCTCGTACGCAGGCGTTCAAACAGTCGTTTTTCCCTCGCGCGATCCGCGACTGGAACAGAGCGGTGGGGAGGGGGCAGGGGGGGGGTTAATATGACTTTGGCGCAAATTGTGCCCTCCGCCACACACCGCTTGATGGCTAGCAGAGTATACATGTAGATGCGCAGTAACTTTTCTGGCCTCCACGATCTCCGGAATTGTCTCCAATCGAGCTTGTGTGGGATATGATGGAACGAGAAGTGACTCGAGCGACTCGTCAACCAACAACTCTTATAGAAGTACGTGGAAAGGTCGAGCAGGCGTATAATAACGTATCCGAGGACAGTATCCGCCATCTTTACGAACGACTGGATGCCAGTCAGCGCCCATGGAGGCTGCATCACGTACTAATATGGGTGTTTCAGCATGGATCGTTACGTGGTACTTCAGAACCGCTTGTGCCACTGACACGTAAATGTAATCAATTCATGTACTCCATATGAACTGTTGCAACAGTAAATGTCGAGTGAACTGGAAACGTCTAAAAGGGTATACCATTTTTCCTCTGGGAGTGGATACAGGGTGAATCACCTAGAGCTTGCACCGCAAATTTTGCGGCAATGAAAGGTACTACCGATGTGCGGTTTTCACGGAACTTATTAATTTTCAGGAAGTTGGATTGTTAGCCAATCAAGAGATTGTAATAATACTTAGAAATTGTATATTTTGTGCAAACCTACACTTTTAAAATGGAATGACATTAACGTGAACATACTAAAAGTAGGCTAAATTAGAATGCCAGTGGTGTTCGTTGCAGGAGTCTAGTAAGAGTCATTTACGGGTTATCATGTTTCGAAATGTTTCACACCGACACTTTCCATTCAACCTCAATTGTTCGTAGGCACGATGTTGTTATGTTTGGTTACTACAGAGTGTTTCAAAAATGACCGGTATATTTGAAACGGCAATAAAAACTAAACGAGCAGCGATAGAAATACACCGTTTGTTGCAATATGCTTGGGACAACAGTACATTTTCAGGCAGACAAACTTTCGAAATTACAGTAGGTGTTACCATTCACCAAGGACAATGCAGTGGCCAGGAATAGCGGAATTTCCGTAGAGTTGTCAGTGCTAACAGACAAGCAACACTGCGTAAAATAAACGCAGAAATCAATATGTCAGTACGAAGAATGTATCTGTTAGGGCAGGGCGGTGAAATTTGGCATTAATGGTTTACGGCAGCAGGCGACCAACGACACTTCCTCTGCTAACGGCATGACATCGCCTGCAGTGCCGTTCGTGGGCTCATGAGCATATCGGCTGGACCCCAGACGACTGGAAAACCGTGGCCTGGTCAAATTCGTAATTTAGCAAGAACGGATGGTAGGGTTCGACTGCGGTGCAGTCCCCACGAAGCCATGGACACAGTGTGACGAAACAAGCGCTGTATTATTGTGAGATACAGAGGCGAGCGAGTGTGCCAGGACTTACCCCAGTTCCCTACTACCAGCGCCGTGTCATCATAACGCGCCTGTGCTTAGCAGACAAAAGAATTGATGGTTCAGATGGCTATGAGCACTATGGGACTTAACTTCTGAGGTCATCAGTCCCCTAGAACTTAGAACTACTTAAACCTAACTAACCCAAGGACATCACATTCATCCAAGCCCAAGGCAGGATTCGAACCTGCGACCGTAGCGGTCGCGCGGTTCCAGACTGTAGTGCCTAGAACCGCTCGGCCACCCCGGCGGCCAAAAGACTTTCACCATAATATAAGGGTGAAATTATAAAATTAAAATAATTTTCCAAAATTCTGTCAGTCTATGCTTCAGTATTGTGATATTAACATTGTGAAGTCTCAGAATGATCTAATGAATGCGTTTCACTAAATACACTACATTAAGAAAAAAATAAGTGCGCTAAATAATCAAGCCAGTAATCTAAATTTTTTTCGGAATGTGCAAATGTGTGTCACAATCAACAATCGGAGCAATATTTTGGTCAAAATCGGCATTTTTACGAAGGATGCTAAATAATGGACTACAAAAGACGAAAATTAATGTGTAGCTTCGGTTTGATATAATACTAATAGATACGTAACACAAATAAGCTACCTCTATTACGAGGGTATTTCGGAAAGTATAGATACACCGTACGCGAGAGGAAGAGAAGAGTTTTGGAGAGCAAGTTAACAACACTGGTGTTAACCTTGAACCGTTAGCTTTCTCCTCGCGGTCGTTCAGCAGTTGAACATTGCTTCTGGTTGGAGTAGGTCGTAGTAGTTTTCAAGTTATTTACTAAAAACCGAATTTGGAACAAAAACGTTCTTATTCATAATAGATCAAGTATCATTTGTATTCGTAATACAAAGTTCTGCTTATAGCACTGGATTACAATAATGCTATAATACAGCTGTACCAAGTTTCAAGAATGTATTATAAACAACAATGAATACAAGGACTCTCTAAGAGGCAGTTCAGAGGTCGTGTTTTTCTGTCGGTTTCGTTCCAAAAATTGTGTCTGGCAAAGTTTACACGCAGTCGAGCTAAAACATTTTCAGTAACTAAAGCCACCTTAGCTCCATCCGTATACAGATAAAGAATATTGTAAGTTATTAAATTATAGAGATAATATGCGTCCAAGAAAGGGCCATTTATATGCTGCTACCAACACCCAGAGCTGTTGAGAGCAGATGATAGCAGATGTTCCGTTCGGTGACCGACTGTGACTATATGTAAATACGAGTGGAGAGGCAGTGAGGAAGCCACTTTGAACTGAGGTATCAAGTTGGCTGCATCAGTCGAAAGTCTACATACGTCGTGCCTCGGATGAGGCCACAAGCGGACAGCTACCAAAAGCGGTTTTGGTGAAAGTAGGAAGTGAACTCACCGTCCTGGATCGCTTAGATTTTATGGAAGTAAATGCTTGTGTGCCACCCATAATGTTGGAAAAACGACATGGCAAGTGGCAAGATTACTTTCCACTTAAAAAAATGGTTCAAATGGCTCTAAGCACTATGGGACTTAACATCTGAGGTCATCAGTCCCCTAGACTTAGAACTACTTAAACCTAACTAACCTAAGGACATCACACACATCCATGCCCGAGGCAGGATTCGAACCCGCGACCGTGGCAGCAGCGCGGTTCCGGACTGCAGCGCCTAGAACCACTCGACCACACCGGCCGGCTTTCCACTTAACTGTGACGATAATATGTCATCAGGGTGACAGACCATTTCACTTGGAACTTCCCATAGAGGTCAGCTCTGAACTGTTAATAATGACTTTTCCGATAGGAATATTATTATTATTATAATCAGGAATGTTATTACACTTTGTGTGTGTGAACTTTTGGCTCTGAGCACTATGCGACTTAACTTCTGAGGTCATCAGTCGCCTATAACTTAGAACTAATTAAACCTAACTAACCTAAGTACATCACACACATCCACGCCCGAGGTAGGATTCGCACCTGCGACCGTAGCGGTCGCTCGGCTCCAGACAGTAGCGCCTAGAACCGCACGGCCACTCCGGCCGGCTGTGAACTTTTACTGAATATATTGATCAGTTACAACTCAAAACTTTTATATACAGGGTGGTCCATTGATCGTGAACGGGCCAAATATCTCACGAAATAAGCGTCAAACGAAAAAACTACAAAGAACGAAACTAGTCTAGCTTGAAGGGGGAAACCAGATGGCGCTATGGTTGGCCCGCTAGATGGCGCTGCCATGGGTCAAACGGATATCAACTGCGATTTTTTAAATAGGAACTCCCATTTTTTGTTACATATTCGTGTAGTACGTAAAGAAATATGAATGTTTTAGTTGGACCACTTTTTTCGCTTTGTGATAGATGGCGCTGTAGTAGTCACAAACGTATAAGTACGTGGTACCATGTAACATTACGCCAGTGTGGAAATTTATAGATAGATAGAAAACGTGTTTAGACTCATGAAAACGTTGTGGAAACGGCAGACAGGTATTTTGTGGAACTTCCTGAATCTTTCTGTAGAGATGCAATGTTCACGCTGAAAAGTCGTAGGACGAAATGCATTGGCCTAAAATATACGAACGTCGATAAATAAGTACATTTTAAACCAAAAAAGCAAAGTCTTTCAGAATCTGATCACTTTTCACATTGACTTTGTAAAAGTATATCGAAACCCAGGATAAGAGATTACCATCATCTGATTGTCGCCAGGAAATAAATTCGCTTAGGACAAGATTGGTGAGCACTGAATAAAAATTACGCTGGGGCAGCAGTTTAATATATAAAGCTATGCGCGTCGTTACAGGATCATTTAGTAATCGCGAAATTGTTACGGAAATGATACATAAACTCCAGTGGAAGACTCTGCAGGAGATACGCTCAGTAGCTCGGTACGGGCTTTTGTTGAAGTTTCGAGAACATACCTTCGCCGAGGAGTCAAGCAGTATGTTGCTCCCTTCTACGTATATCTCGCGAAGAGACAATGAGGATAAAATCAGAGAGATTTGAGCCCTCACAGAGGCATACTGACAATCCTTCTTTCCACGAACAATACGAGACTGGAATAGAAGAGAGAACAGATAGAGGTACTCAAGGTACCCTCCGCCACACACTGTCAGGTGGCTTGCGGAGTATGGATGTAGATGTAGATGTAAATGTACATAAAACGTGACTTCCAATCATTTATCAAAACTGCTCTGCCGCAGCAGCTGTTTGGAGAGATTTTTCCATCATCCCAGACATACCCTAAAGAACTGAAGGCAAAACACAGAGCTAGTCGTTCCATACGCTGTATTGTTTGCGCTGAAGAAGGTAGTCAGCCCAATGAAGCTGATCGTTTTCTTTTTGAAAAGAAATGAAGTATCGTATTTTCGGCCAGAACACAACTAACAACAGTCACAGGAAATACTTATCTTAATAAATCCCTTGTACGGACATTTGACGGATAACAACGGGTCGAGTCTTCATGATAAATCACAACAAGTCTGCTGTTACTTTGTGAACACTACCTGGCCTCATCCGTGAACAAAAGATCCGGCAGTCAATTGTACATGTTAGAGTGAGGATTGCACACCCTCCCATCTATAGTGATTAGTGTTGTTCATACGTATATTATAATCCGGCTTGCACACCAACCACATGAGCATCTCCACACACAGTACTTGGCAATAAAAGTCTACCAGTGTCTACAGCCGATGCCGGCGTAGTTATATCTCGTCGAAGACTGTGTGAGCCAACGGTGACGTATTACGGAGCTGTAATGTGTTCCTATATGCAAATAAAAACTGGTTCACTCAGTACAAACATCTACTTTTAGCATTATTGTACAATTCAGAGATGGAATATGATACAGACAGAAACTGCATTCACACAGTTATATCAAGTACCTGAGTGTATCTAGGCACACAATACGTTTAATCAAGCTTTAAGATGTGCTCATATGAGTATTCCTTTGAATGACATTTGAAAAGGTAAAGCGTATCGGCGATTTTGGTAAGTCTAGTTCGTCCTTGGCTGAACCTTCCGAGTGGCAAGATTTCGATTAGAAATTGTTGTTGAAGCTGTGAAATACTAAGAATATGCCACCAAGCCACATAGATCAGAATTTGAAAAACCTGCACTCTGTCAGTTGCTTTCCACAGAAATTCATTGAGTTATTAATGCTTGTGTATTACTGGATAATGTTGATTATCCCAGGTGTCTTTTCTCTCAAAGTGTCAGTTATCTCTCTACTATGAATTATGCAGTTATCTGCTAGGCACAGATTGTGGTATCCTACTGAAATCGCTTTGCGACACCACAGCTGACAACGCGAATTAATAGCACAGACATTTGCGAGGATGCGCTGCAACCTCAAGGACAGATGAGAGACGCTCCTGAATACCACGCCTCCCTTCTCAGCATAGCAGCGCCCTCACACTGAAGTCAATATAATGTCTAGCTAGCAAGAGCTTTCTCCAGTTCGAGTTCTCAACTACAGAAGTTAGCATCATTGTCTAAAACCAACAATCAGTTAAAGTTTCTGATGAAATTTACTTCGTAATGCTGAACATTGCACCTCAAGAGAAGAGTCGTTAATTTAGTGCGTCAAGTGACGCTTTGCTAGTCGTTGACAGTTGTAAACTAACCAATACTCCTGTGGCAAATAAGTGTGTCAAAATTAAGTAAATCTTGTATTCATTTATGCAAGTTCACTAATTTGTCGCCGGCCGAAGTGGCCGCGCGGTTCTGGCGCTGCAGTCTGGAACCGCGAGAGCGCTACGGTCGCAGGTTCGAATCCTGACTCGGGCATGGATGTGTGTGATGTCCTTAGGTTAGTTAGGTTTAACTAGTTCTAAGTTCTAGGGGACTAATGACCTCAGCAGATGAGTCCCATAGCGCTCAGAGCCATTTTTTTGAACCACTAATTTGTCGAGACATCTCCCAGAGCAATCAAAGAATCCACAGTTGTAGCCAAACGAAAGTGGTTTCACCTGGTCACAACAAATAGTGACGATGATCGGCGTTTAACGGGCTCGTAATTCACGTCAGTTGCCTGCCTGTTGCACACGTATTTTTTTTTCTAAATTTTGTATCTCTACTTCTAGACAATTATATTAGCGTGTGTCCTACAACATTTCACCATTTCCGAGCCGCTACAGCAGATGTCGCTAACCGAACTTGCACAGTTTCAGGCGTAGCAGATAACGCCTGCTGCTCACTGTCAGCCAATTGACGTCACTACTGAACAAACAAGCAACCCCGCCGCTGGTAGCTGCTCCAAAATTTCGCCATTACCACAACCAACACGAAGAATTGTCGTACTACAGGGCCGGAATAGAGGCACGCTTTGCCGCCCACAAAATAACGGGTATGGAGCGCAGTGCTTACTTTTTGTCCACCGTTGGTACTGAGATCTATAAACTCTGTGTCAAGTTGTGCGCTGAAACTGTTCCGGAGAATATCAAGTACGACGACCTAGCGAAATAACTAGGTGAATATTTGGAAACTCAGATCCGTGTAGCAGCTGTACGGTTTACATTTTTTCGTCTCTGGCAGCAGCCAGCTCGTACAGTCAAACAGTGGACAGCAGAACTCAGAGGTCGCACTAGGCACTGCAAGTTTAAATGTTCGTGCGGAATTACCTATAGTACATACGTTGCGTGTTGTTATTATTCAGAATTTATCAGATGGACGCATTCGCACTGTGACTCTAAAACTGTCTGATCCTGATTTAAATACAGTTCTGTAATAGCGGAGTCTCAAACAACTGTGGACTCAACCAGGCTTCATTTTGTAGCTCTGTGTGTTTCTTTTGTCCGTAGTGCACCACTCAGTCTCATGTACACAATAGTGTTCAGTTACTTCAGAATAGGGCTCAGAGAAATAGTAAGAACAGTGAAGGAAAAAACTTCCAGTCCCATAGCCCAAGGCGTGTGTTACGAAATTCTAGAAGAAATCTAGAATCTTTTATTGTTTTATATAATAAAGTGAACTATTATGCCTTGTGTTATAGTTTGATGAGCCTTCTCCAAGAGCAATCAAAGAACCCACAGCTGTGGCCGGATGAAAGTAGTTTCGCCTAGTCATAACACAGATGACGAATCGGACTAAGCCTCCGTCGATTAGAATACAGGGTGTCCCAGAAACGTTGCGCCAAACTTGGAGAGGTCGGAAAGTGTATTTTGACGATTAAATCGAGGATAAGATGTCGTTTCAGGAAACGTCATCCAAAGAGGCTACGGAGCACCTGAGTTATGGCCGCCGGCGCCTGCCACTACATGTACTTCTACATCTGCATACGCACTCCGCGATCCAACGTACGGTGCATGACGGAGGGTATGTTGTACCACTACTAGTTATCCCGTCTCCTGTTCCACTCCCATACAGAGCAAGGGGAAAACGAATGTCTAAAAGCCTTTGTACGAGATTTAATGTTCCTTACGCGATATGAACATTGGCAGCAGTAGAATCGTTCTGCAGTCAACCCAAACGCAGGTTCTCTAAATTTGCGGAATAGTGCCTTGCGTTATGACTATTTGAGCTCACGAAGTATCTCCGTAATACTTGTTACGAAATTCTAGAAGAAAATCGTGTCCTCACTGTTTCTCGAGGCATAATCGGAAACATTGTCCCTGCCACAATGCTAAGTATTTTCGATGTGGACGCGAAGGTCACATTCAAATTGTGTGTCTACGCGGCGAGCGAGGCAAGGGCAACAGCCGTCGACGTGCAAGCACACAGCGACCGCAAGCGCGTTATCAACAGGTGTGTACAGCACAGCCCCTGCCACTCGCCCAAGCGCAAGCTGAGCCAAGTACTTCCGCATCGTGAAAAGCTTCCGCTGCAATACGCCGGCAGGTGAACAGACTTTCTGTTCCTCTAACAGTGGAGCAAAAGACAGTTAAGGTACAGTTGCACACTGGTGCTTCTGTTTCCCTGGTAAAATCGCCTCAGTTGTGCGACTGGATTCATGATTTCCTGTCAGAAAGGTCACAGTTCGTAGTAATAGACGGAAAGTCATCGAGTAAAACAGAAGTAGTATCCGGCGTTCCCCAAGGAAGTGTTATAGGCCCTCTATTGTTCCTGATCTATATTAACGACATAGGAGACAATATCAGTAGCCGTCTTAGATTGTTTGCACATGATGCTGTCATTTACCGTCTTGTAAAGTCATTAGATGATCAAAACGACTTGCAAAATGATTTACATAAGATATCTGCATGGTGCGAAAAGTGGCAATTGACCCTGAATAAAGAGAAGTGCGAAGCTACTCACATGAGTACTAAAAGAAATCAGCAAACTTTCGATTACGCGATAAGTCACACAAATCTGAGGGCTGTAAATTCAACTAAATACTTAGGGATTACAATCACAAATAACCTAAATTGGAACGATCACATAGATAATATTGTGGGTAGAGCAAACCAAAGACTGCGATTCATTGGCAGAGCACTTAGAAGGTGCAACAGGTCTACCAAAGAGACTGCTTACACTACGCTTGTCCGCCATATTCTGGAGTACTGCTGTGCAGTGTGGGATCCGCATCAGGTGGGATTAACGGATGACATCGAAAAAGTACAAAGAAGGGCATCTCGCTTTGTATTATCTCGAAATAGGGGAGATAGTGTCACAGACATGATACGTGAATTGGAGTGGCAATCATTAAAACAAAGGCGTTTTTCGTTGCGACGGGATCTTATCATGTAATTTCAATCACCAGTTTTCTCCTCCGATTGAGAAAACATTCTGTTGGCACCCACCTGCATAGGGAGAAACGATCATCACGATAAAATAAGAGAAATCAGGGCTCACACGGAAAAATTTAAGTGCTCGTTTTTCCCGCGTGCCGTTCGAGAGTGGCTCTGAGCACTATGGGACTTAACTTCTAAGGTCATCAGTCCCCTAGAACTTAGAACTACTTAAACCTAACCAACCTAAGGACATCACACACATCCATGCCCGGTGCAGGATTCGAACCTGCGACCGTAGAGGTCTCGTGGATCCAGACTGCAGAGCCTAGAACCGCTCGGCCACACCGGGCGGCGTTCGAGAGTGGAACGGTAGAGAGGCAGCATGAAGGTGGTTCATTGAACCCTCTGCCAGGCACTTTATTGTGAATAGCAGAATAATCACGTAGATGTAGATGTAGATGTAAAAGAAGACACTTATGCCAGACTCGGCAAACCGACGCTACAGCAGCCTACTTCTGTTTCACGTGCCTACAGTGGACAAGTAACTCCAGTGCTTGGTGTGTGTGGTTTGCCAGAAACTTTCCAGTGAATGACAAAATGTGTTTCTTTTCATTTACTCAATTCTAAAAACAGTGCCGATATATTTGAGTGAGATTTATTTGATTTACTCAGTTCGTGCAATCAGAAAAATGTGTAACAAATTAGTGTTATTGAGCCTCACACCAACTTTATGACTTGTGTAATAAGTACAAGGAACTGGTTGAACCAGGAATAGGAAGTGCTAAGGACTTGAAGCCCAAATTACTGTGAAGGACAATGCGCAGCCGCTATTTTTTCGCGCACGACCTGTATCCCATGCATTATTTGAGCGAGCACGTTGCTCAGGATTTGCAAAAATGGCAAGAAAATGGGGTTTACTGAATTTATGGAAACAGCTAATCCACGAACTGTAGTGGATTATTTTCCTCTTCCGCATCCGGAAGAATTGGTAGTCCGGTACAGTAGTTTTAAAAGATAGATTTGCGAGAAGCCTATACTCTGTGATAAACACGTAATTTTGTTCTGATTTCAAAGACCACCGTTTCTAAGTGGTTCAGATCCTGCAATTTTTCAACTCTTTATGGAAGAACTGACGGCGGATGTCCCTTCTTGCACTATCTGTACGATATTGCTGACGTAGGACGTACCCCTTCTGAACATTTAGCTAATTTAGACTGCTTGTTGTAAGGTCTTTCTGCAGATGGTTTAAGGTGCAATGAGAAAAGTCCTCCAGACCTCCTCCTTCCAGAAAGAACTGAATTACTTAGGTCACGTAACAAATGCACTACATCGCCCTTGGCTGCTGGCGACCAGTAATATTAAGGAGCTCCAATCAGTGATGGGAAAGCTAACCTACTATTTAAAATTTATTCCTAACGCTGTACAAATTGCTGCTCTGCTTAATTATCTGCACCGGAAAAGTGTATCTTTTGTGTGGTCCAAAGAATGCCAGAATGCATTTCTGCAACTGAAAGACGCATCGTAGATGTTTGATTCACTTTGACCCTGATAAGGATGTCGTGTTAGCTGTGGATGCGTCTCCTTATAGGACTGGAACAATGCTATCCCATAAGATTTGTTCTTCTGACAGACCTAATTCTTTTGCCTCTCAAACCCTTAGTGCAGTGTAGTTACAGCCACCTTGAAAAAGAGGCGCTATCCACTATTCTACCAAAATCTGTACGGTCGGAAGTTCCATTTGCTGACGTATCGTCGGCCTGTGACCGCCTTGTTCAACCCTGCCAAGCCAGTCCGACCTCGGACAGCGCTAAAATTGCAGCGATGGGCTTTGATATTGACTGACTGTGACTATGAGTTGTTGTACAGGCCCACTGCCTACCATTAGAAGGCAGACATGTTGTTTCTGTTCCCGGTCGGTACCAACTCAGTGTTTGAATCGTCGGAGGATTCTGTTTTCAGATCGATTCTCAGAATTGAATGTCTTCAAAATTTTGCTGTCAACTTTCGGCGTGTTGTCGCAACAACTGCTTCTGACTCAGCTCTTGAGGTTGTTTTGCAGTACGTGCGCCATGGGTGGCCACGCAGTTTACAAGAAATTCTCCAACCAGTGGCACTTCGTTACTTTCCTCATCGTCACGCACTTTCCGTGCAATCAGATGTTCCGCTCTTGCATACAGAGAACTACGACGTGTGTCTTCTGATTCCTCAATCCATACAACGGAAAGTCTGAAATGATAATTAAATCAAGACCCTAAGCTGTCGACAGGTGTTGATACACATCAACGGGGACAGTTGAAAATGTGTGCCCCGACCGGGACTCGAACCCGGGATCTCCTGCTTACATGGCAGACGCTCTATCCATCTCAGCCACCGATGGCACAGAGGATAATGCGACTGCAGGGATTTATCCCTTGCACGCTCCCCGTGAGACCCACATTCCCAACTTAATGTCCACTATACTCATTACTCGCGGCAGGCAATGTTACCGAGTTCGGGCAATGCGTGTGCATCTAGCACAGAAGAAGAAGGTCAATGGCTGGTTAGCCTTAACTATGTGAAGATGGTATCTGTTCTTTCGGACATGTCTGAAAAAACAGATATCATCTTCATATAACGGGAAGTCTTGGTGCAGGAAGGCCATTGGGGTGTAGTTCCGCCGGAGCAACTCGCACGCCGTCATTGTATGTGGCAGAGCATGGACACTCAAATCCAGCAAACTACCGCTCATTGGAAAATTTGTGCCGAAACTCATTCAGCCTCACCACGACGCTTTCTTCAGTGGCCACGTACGTCATGACCGTGGCAGTGCATTCACATTGATTTCGCGGGTCCATTCTGGAATAAGCGATCTTCGTTAGTGGTAGATGCTTACAGTAAATTTCCCTTTGCTGTCTCCGTGACACTCACTGCTAGTGTGAGTACAGTATCGGCTTTGTCTTTTATGTTTTGTCTTGAAGTTTTTCCTGAGGTCACCGTTTCGGACAATGGTCCACAATTCACGTCAGCCGATTTACAAATGTTTTGCGCCGCCAATAGCATACACAGTGTGATCACTGTAACTTTTCACCCACAGTCTAACGGTTAAACTGACCGGTTCATTCGAACGTTCAAAAGTAATCTGGAGATACTCTCTTATGCTCCTTGCCACGAGATGGAAAGTCGCCAGCAGTAATCGTACTCTGTTACATATTCTGCCGCGCCGCGGAAACAGTTCGTTCCGCATGGTCGGACAGGATTTAAGCTGCAGGATGAAGTCTCTGACAAACACTTTGGCTAGCAACAGCGTTTGGAGCGACGAGTCATTACCAGAGCTATTGGACGTTCGTCTTATGTCGTTCACGATTCTGCTGGGCTCCTTCAGCGCCACCACAACCAACTGCTCCGCGCATAGGAGTAAGTCAGTGATTCTGTCGCTGAATATTTGTCAGCAGACTCAGCACGTCGTTGAGGTCCTCACCGACAGTAGCTGCTGTCTCTCCGCCAATCGCAGCCGGCACCTCCCATTGTGGTACCCACGGAGATCGACGCCACGTCGCTGCCACCGCCGCTGCAGCCACTGACGTCACAGGCGCCGGCTCCCGCCCAGCTGCCCGAACCGATGTCTATGGACTAGCGGCCCCCAGAAGATGCCACTCCAGAAGGTAACGTTGCCGAGCAGCCACCCACGGCGTCCAAGTCTCTGAATGCGGGAGTGCACCCTGCCCCTCGTTCCTCAGCTAGTGTTCCTGGACGCTCTCGCTCTGGATACCGAGGAGTGTCACGGACGGGCTATCAGTTACATTTCCCTGTCTGCCTCCTCATCTGAGTCCACATCCAGTTCATTGACCACCGTTTTCACGTGCATCCGCCCCACAAGTTGACGGCGCGGAGGTTTGGAGGGTAGGAATGTGGTATTGTACTGAGATCAGCCACAGATAGTAATGCGAATCGATATTTCAGACATTAGCGAGAGCTCTCTGCAATTCACAACGACTTATGGGAGGTGCTCCTGAAGACCATGCCTCCATTGTCAGCCTAGTAGCACCCTCACGTTGAGGTCAATATGGTGTCGAGCTAGCAAGAGCGCTGACAACGTCATTTTCTAGGACCAAAGAGCGATTAAAGTTTCTAATGAAATATACTAGGTAATGTGAACACAGTACCTAAAAAAAAAAAAAAAAAAAAAAAAAAAAACGGTTCAAATGGCTCTGAGCACTATGGGACTTAACAGCTGTGGTCATCAGTTCCCTAGAACTTAGAACTACTTAAACCTAACTAACCTAAGGACATCACACACATCCATGCCCGAGGCAGGATTCGAACCTGCGATCGTAGCAGTCGCGCGGTTCCGGACTGAGCGCCTAGAACCGCTAGACCACCACGGCCGGCCCAATACCTCAAAAGAACAGCTCTTAATTAGTGAATTAAGTGATGCTTTACTAGTCAACGACAGTTATAAATTATCCAATGCTCTTGGCCAAAGAAGTGTGACAAAGTTAAGCTTTTATTGTTTTATGTGGTTCAAATGGTTCAAATGGCTCTGAGCACTATGGGACTCAACATCTTAGGTCATAAGTCCCCTAGAACTTAGAACTACTTAAACCTAACTAACCTAAGGACATCACACACACCCATGCCCGAGGCAGGATTAGAACCTGCGACCGTAGCAGTCCCGCGGTTCCGGACTGCAGCGCTAGAACCGCTAGACTACCGCGGCCGGCTGTTTTATGTAATAAGGTGTACTGTTATACCTTGTGTTATAGTTTGATGAGACTTCTCCAAGAGCAATCAAAGAACCTACAGCTGTGGCCGGATAAAAGTTGTTTCGCCTAGTCACAACACAGATGACGAATCGGACTAAACCTCTGTCGGTTAGTATACAGGGTGTCCCAGAAATGTTGCGCCAAACTTAGAGAGGTTGTAAAGTGTATCTTGACGATCAAATCGAGGATAAGATGTCGTTTCCGGAAAGGTCATCCAAAGACGCTACAGAGCGCCAGAGCTACAGCCGCCGGCACCTGCCACTACATGTACGTGTACATTTACATCCGCACTCCGCGATCCAACGGAGGGTATGTTGTACCACTACTAGTTATCCTGTCTCCTGTTCCACTCCCATGTAGAGCACGAGGAAAACGACTGTCTAAAAGCCTCTATATGAGCTTTAATGTTCCTTACGGGAAATGTACATTGGTGGCAGTAGAATCGTTCTGGAGTCAGCTCAAACGCAGGTTCTCTAAATTTGCGGAATAGTACCTTGGGTTAAGATCATCGTCATCCCTTCAGGATTCCCATTTGAGCTCACGAAGTATCTCCGTAATACTTGCCTGCTGATCGAAACTGCCGGTAACAAATCTAGCCACCTGCTTTGAATTGCTTCGACGTCTTACTGGTGGATATAGCTAACACTCGAACAATACTCAAGAATGGGTCTCACTAGCTTTCTACATGCCGTCTCCTTTGTGATTGTTTTCCACCGTGTACAAACTTTAGGGACTTATCTGTGAGAGGATACGGAAAAAAAAGTTCTAATGAACTTACGTCTTGAAATGCATGGTTTCCATGCTAGAGACCATTTATTCAATCATACATTGTTACAGAGACCGCGGTCTAATAGGCGCTGCACCGCGCAGCCACAGTTACAGTATGTGTTGAAAATGGTTTCCATGTGCGTCAACGCATGCGTGTATGCACCGTGTCATATTCTGACTTACTCGTTCATATCAGCCATGCTGCATGCAAACAGTGTCAAAGGCAGCATGAATACGCTGCTAAAGTGTCTCCACATCTGGAATGGACTCTGCATTCACGATACTTCTGAGATGGCCCCATAACGAGTGATAGCACGGGTGGAGATCTGGTGAACGACATGCCGTGCAACTGGACCCCTTGTCCGAACCATCGATTAGGGGAGACACGATTGAGATGCGACCGCAAGTTAACGCTGGAGTGGGCTGGAGCACTATCATGTAACAGCGAAACATTAGTGGCACTTCTTCCAGCAGGGGGGACAATTTTACCCACAAGAAACGCCGTTAGTTCGGGCCTGTTGGGCGACGTGGAAGGAAGACTGGTCCCAAAGTACGGTCGCCAATTATCCCGGCCCACACATTCCGGCTCCATCGATTTTGATGATTCGCTGTCACCATACCATGGGGGCTCTGCATACTATCTCACAAGTGACTGTTACGAAAGTTGAAGATACCACTCCGCATAAAGGTAGCCTCATCCGTGAATAGGATGGGTAACATAAATCCTGGAATTGTGGTTGCCTGGTGAAGGAACCAGTTACAAACCTGCTCCCGATGTGGAAAGTCTGTCGCTAGTAAGCCCTACACACGCTGTGAGTGATAAGAGTAGTAATAATTTTCATGGACAATGTTCCTCGCGGTCGTCCGTCTTACCCTGTACTGGCGAGCCAACTGCCTGGTATTGACACGGCGGTCGCCTTCCACAGTGTTGATCACAGTTTCCTCCAAGTCTGGTGTCCGAAGATTTCGGGTACGTTCTTCATGATTTCCTGCTTCCTAAAACGACCCCTGTCTCAGACGGCCAAACATAGTTGCTCAAATGGTTCAAATGGCTCTAAGCACTATGGGACTTAACAGCTGTGGTCAGCAGTCCTCTAGACTTAGAATTACTTAAACATAACTAACCTAAGGACATCACACACATCCATGCCCGAGGCAGGATTCGAACCTGCGACCGTAGCAGCAGCGCGGTTCCCGACTGAAGCGCCTAGAACCGCTCGGACACAACGGCCGGGAACACTGTTGCAAACATTGAATATTGCGGTGGTTATCGGCAGAGATAGGTCTCCTGATACAGTCTTGCTGCCGCCGCCCGTTGCCATTTGATTTTCCGTAAGTAAACATCATGTCGGCAAGCTCTCGATTCGAATAGGGAACCATTGTGTACAACACTGTGTCACATCCACTATTAAGTGAGTCACCAACAGAAATAAATCGGACGCAACATTACCAATTACTATGGCAGAAGAGGGCCCTAGGGCATGAAGTATGAGGAACAGTACGGCTATCTAGGGGGAAACCATGCATACTGTAACTGTGGCTGTATGATTCAGTGCGTATTAGACCGCAGTCTTCGTCACGAAGTAGCCGCGCGGAGTGGCCGCGCAGTTAGAGGCGCCATGTCACGGAATGCGCGGCCCCTCCCACCGGAGGTTCGAGTCCTCTCTCGGGCACGGGTGTGTGTGCTGTTCTCAGCATAAGTTAGTTTAAGTAGTGTGTAAGCCTAGGGACCGATGACCTCAGCAGGTTGGTCCCTTAGCAATTCACACACAGTTGAACATTTTTTGTAACGAAGTATGATTGAATAAATGGTCACCAGCATGGAAACTACGCATTTTCGGACATCAGTTCATTAGACCTTCTTTGTTCCGTATCCTCTCATCGATCAGTCACTAGAGTTTGTACACGGTGGAAAAAAATCACCCTGTATATATCCTCGTGGTACAGCTCCTTATTACACTTTATACTTATTTCTCGCTCTTACGCCATTAGCTTGGTACGTTATTTAGTTGTGAATTCTGTACTTCACTGAAAAAATACCTAACAAAAGCCGGACAGGCCGGAATTGTATCTACTTTGCCGGACACGAGCGTAAAAAGGAATTTTCCGGATGAAGTCGGACACCTGGCAACTCTATTCACACCTGTAGTCGGGCAACCCACGGAGCAGATTTTCAAAGCGGACGCTGTCATTGCGCCTTCCTTGGCAGCAGCAGTGACTTCAATTGCTTGGACGTACCTATCGAAGTTTCCAGCATCACAACGGGTACTCATATTGAGCACCTGAATTATGAGATAAGAAGTTGGGGAGACGCTTTGCCCTTCGATGTGTGTGTGTTTGCTGTATGTACCATACATGCGAGGGCGGGCTGAAAAGTGGTGCCTCAGAATTTTTATGTGAAAACTTTTAAAGCTTTTTTAAATAAACAAACATTATTGACGTTCTACATCTTTATTATTCATGCCGACATATTTGCAGACCTCTGCCGCAGGGGACTTCGATACGTAGCGTGTAACTTGGCGGTGTGTAATGTAACTATGTCGGTGCGTGAGAAACAGCGTGCTGTAATCGCGTTTCGAATTCGAAGAGTGCGTCCACTCATGGAGCAACTTCTCGTTCAGAAATACAACGCTAGTTAACACACGCGCGCTGCGGTATCTCCAACAATCCGACGGTTCACTGTGTTCATTTGGGATGACTTATCAATCATCCTCCATCCATCCCCCGACTTGGCCCCATCCGATTTTAATCTGTTTATAAAACAAAGAACGCTTTCGAGGGCTTCACTTTGATGGAGATGAAGCGTTGCGGACATAGGGGAGGTTGTGGCTGCGATGACAAAGCCAAACATTGTACAGCGACGGTATCAGCAAACTGGCCTCCAGCTGGGGAAAGTGTGCTCGTCGCCAGGATAACAACACTGACAAATAAATATGTAGACATGAAAAATAAAGGTGTAAAATGTTAATAACGTTTGTTTCATTTAAAGATCATTAAGGGTTTTCACATAAAAAATTCGGAGGCAATACTTTTGATCACACCCTTTTAATTAACTTACGAGACAGAGAATATCGGTGCGTTTCGTAACTAAATCCTTTAGTAAGTATCAGAGAATGGTGGAGACGATCATCGAACATCAGTGGTAGACGCTAGAGGACATTCATTGCGCAACACGAAGTAGTTTGTTGTTAAGGTTACGAAAGCGTATCGTAAGAAGATTTAGGTAATATGTTACTTTTTCTGACATTCGTCTCACGATATGGCGAATGGAAAATCAGAATAATTAGAGCTCATACGGAGGTCTACGTAGAGTCGTTCTTCCCGGGCACTTTTCATGAACGATACAGAAGTGGTGGCCACCATAGTGGAAACGGAAATATCTTCTGCTACCCACTGAAGGTGGCTTTCGAAGTACAGACGTAAGCGTAGATATGTATTTCGTTCTACGCATCCCTTCTTTCCACACATCCATTGTTTGATGCCATCTATTGAAGCCATTACTCTGTTCCTTCTTTATTTATTTAAATCGTTTTATCAACTGGACATTTTTGACAGTAACGCTGTGCTACAGTATACGTCATAACACTACAAAAATAGTAAAATAAAACAATTAATCCTGGGCCTACGAAATTCTGGAAAGGGGATTTCACTGAAATGAGTAAAAATAATAAACATGCAGTTTAAGAACTTTAACTGTCAGAAAAAGGGAATGTGTGAGTTATTAGATCGAACCATCCCTGCATTCGCCTGCAATCATTTGTGAAAACTGGAAAATTCGAATCAGGATGGCTTGATATGTAAACAAAGCCGTATCGTCGTTACATGAACAGCTTCACTAGTTCTCATTTCATTTTAGTGATCATCACCAAAGTCTACTTTCATGTAATAGGTTCGAGGAACCTGTTGCGGCCTCATTTTTCTCATGCATAATTTTAAAAACACAGGCTATCAGAACTTAAACTCTGAGATAAAATGCTATCTACTATTCCATTGATTACCGTGAGTTACGTTCCGCAGGAAACAGAAGCAGTTTGCCACGGGAAAAGACTCCAAATCGCATGTGCAGTGTGTCATTCGCAGCCTTCCACTTTTGTGGAAATCTATTGAAGTTTTTACTGCAGTCAGTTGCATACTGGTTTGATAGTTACAGATTTCATCCCGAGAAAGATCATTCCTCGGTCTTGTGTTCAATGAACAGTAGCTGTTGTTCCATGAAGACAACTTCTTGTTGTCTGCAACATTCCTGATAAGCGGGCAGATGTACTGTAATGTCAGAGCAAGAAATTCAGGTTCGAGTAGTTAGGATCCGCAGCACATGAGCTTCGTGAATGAATACTATAAATGGTTGGAATGGCTCGCCTTTGCGTTGCTAATAATAACTGTGCCTGAACTGAGTGCTCCAAATTATTCCCTCACATGTCATAATGGAGTAAAGTCAAAGAAGAAAATATTTGTCGTTGTATCATTGCTGTTGGCAATGGACACTCTTCTAATTATAAACGCAGCAGTACTCAGCATCTGCGGATAATGGAACTTATCTTCCATAACAGTTTAACATTTTCCCCTCGTTTACAGGAATATGCAGTCTTGTGCCATAGTAATACTATCACCAACGCAAGAGAGTTTTAATGTTAGAGGGAACATCTTTCACAAGTCAAATGATTACCACTCGCCAGGGAGCTGACAATGGAATCTGAATTGCGATTCGGTAGCAGACGCATAGCAGTCGTTAGCGCTTTCATAATCTGTATCCGATTGTGTGACATTGTTTTGAACAGTTGACCGACGTGAACTGAAAACGTGGTGCCTATGACCCGTCGTTGTACTCGCATTTGTGCCCATCAAGAAACTTGACGCTCTGCCGCGAACGCCATACTACTGGTACCCAGTTTGTACCGGAACGAGTCGACAGAAGCAGTGTAACAAACTAATTACGTTATATAATAATATAATGAAGCTATTGTTCTAACAGGTGCTCACTAAAGCCAGCAAAAGTGTTAGCTGTTTCCATACTGCACTAAAATGAATAAAGTAGGACGGATGAAATGACCCGCGTACGCTAATGAACCTCCCTGCACGAGTTTATTTAGCTGATGGTGGAGTAAATGAGTGAGCGTTACTCACGAGGCGAGTGCCTGCTCCACCTCTGGAAAAATTGTAATTATCCTTACCTTCTAGTGAGCTGAAATTATGTTGTTGGTGGTTACACGTCCTATTATTATTTCGGACATCAGGTCCTTGTTTTGTGTGTATGATGTAAATCATATCACCCTGACGATTTATTAAAAAGTTTGTTAACTTACTGACGTGATCTGTGTATTGACTCTTACTATCAAATCAAGTAATCTTGTTTCATAGATTTTCCACAATATTCTCACAATTTTTCCTACTGTGAGGCAGCTCTATCTATAGTAACATGGACATGCCTGAGTTTGGCAGCTACATCACTGTCTGCTCTAAAAAGAAATGGTCCTCACCATTTCATTATTCAGAATGATACTTATGTTTCAGCTACACACTGGCAAAAAACATGTAAGTAGTGCTCATGATCGGAGCATATTTAATTTAAACTGCAAACGTTTGTTTCATTTTTAGGACACTCTCCTCGGCAAACACGTATGCTTACAATGCTGCTGCTGTAATGTTTGCTTTTAAGTTAAATAATAAATCAGTTTCACTGTACTTACCCAGAAAACATGTTCGCATGTCAATTTAACTTTGTACATGTACATGCCATCGGCTGATATGTAAATGACAAGAAATTCAATTCTTTCTGACAGGCAGAAAGACCACCAGCGTGCATTATTGTCGTTTGTCTTTGGTGTTGTTCCTAGGGCTGGTGGGGTATGTAAGGGGCATGAAAATCACCAGATGTTGAATGATCATCGTCAAGGACACGGATATGCCGTTTATTCATGTGAGACGACTCTATCAACACCTGACAGAATTTGGAAGAGGTCTCATTGTAAGTCTCGTCCAGTATCCACATTTGTGGGGCACTTTGACGTCACAGAGGTCTGATGTTGGACTGCATAGGAACTTGAAGGCAGCCATACTCACTGCAAAGATTCTGATCGACCTCATCTGACCACCACAACGAGGAATCGTCACATTGTGCACCGAGCACATCGTAACGTCCTCACATCTGCACCAGCCTCCCGAAAAAAACTAATGGACTCTGGTAACATCCTGTGTTATCCCTTGCAATTTGTCGGAGACTAGGAGCACCCTAACAAGGAAATTTCCTTACCACGCTTAGTTAGCGTGAACACTGTGGCACAAAACACAAACGGCTGTGTTAGGAACGGTACCGTGACCGGGAATCATGGACTGCTGAAGAACAGAGTGGCACTCCATTCAGCGATGAATCGCGATTCTGCACTGCTCCGGATGACCATGGTCGGCGAGTTTGGCGGCGACATAGGGAAATGTCTCATTCGTCCATGTGTTTTGGAGAGGCACATTGATGTTACTCCTCGTGTCATGGCGTGGGGAACCATCGGATATCATATCAGGTCACGGCTGGTAGTGACTGACGGAACTCTGTCAGCACGACGGTACGTCACCGATATGCAGCGTCCTCATGTGTTACCTCTCGTGCTACAGCATCGTAGTGCCCTTTTTCAACAGGAGAGTGCTCGTCTACACATGGCACGTGCTTCTGTGAACTGCCTGCGTGATGTTTAGGTACTCCTGTGGCCAACAGGATCTTCAGCTCTGTCCCCGGTAGAACATGTATGTGACCAGCTCGACGTCAACTGCGTTGCACTGCTAGTATCCGGGATATCTACAATCAGTTACAACACTTCTGGGCTATCTTGCCTCAGGAAGGGATACAACGGCTTTATGACACCGTTAACAATCGAATCATTGTTGCAACCAAGTCAAAGTGGGCGCTACGTCATGCTGATAAATGGTCTCATATCGCAGAGTTCCTTGTCTGCTTCATTCGATTTTATAATCACGGAACTGACAGCATATACTCTCTCACCAAGTGAAATGCGATTTCACTGTCTCCTCCCATCTTGGTGCGTCACTTCTTTTCTCAGATAATGCGTACCTATGTTACCGAAACATTATTTCTTGAAATCGAACTAAGAACCTTGGTTGTTACAACATTGTCGGAAGACTGCGGCGCTAGTAACAAAGGAACCACAAACTCATATTCCTCACTTTTCAAAAAATCCTGCATCAAATTTTAGTATTGCCATTGTATTTTAAAATAGGCGCCTTAGCTTATGTCCTACTACACCATACCTCAATCTTCCTGACTAATATTACTCAACTAATCTCTCCTATACGTCACAGTTTGTTACTGTAACCATCATCTTCCGTTTTTACTTCCTGAAGGAAGTAAACACTACTCTATTCATTGAAGGTGAACTAAGGTACTAAACGTAGACTGTTCCTATTTGTACTGGCGTTGCAATGTGTGCAAATATAAACTTTGCTATTAAGATCAAGGAATTTGTTCCATTGTACCTCCTCACCAGTGTGATGTAGTCGAATTTGTGCAAAAGCCGACTGAACATAAGAATAAAACATCGGTCGCAACATACGAAAACAATTTCTGTCGTTGTTCCGAACAAAAAAAATACATGTAATTTATCTAGTAATCTATACTGATAAAAGAGTCAGAAAGGATGCAGAACAACATATTCGTATGTTAAGCACCTTAACAAGTGTAATGCAATAGCTGATACGGGAAAGCTAGACTGACGTGAAAGGCAGACAATATTCTGGATCTTCGTTTGAACTGAAGATGTGGCAGCGAAATAAGCTGTGGCTAAGAAATGCCTGTTGATTAAGAGTGACAATGAGATCTGTAATTACTAACAGCTGTTACAAGCTAGTGACTAAAAAAAGCTATAATTTATTTGGAGGTAAACTTGTACTAAATGGGCGCTTTTTTTAATATGACTTTTAATTGAATAACCGTAGATTTAATGCCTCAAATTGATTCTCTATTAAACTCTCTGATAAATATTTTAATTGCTGCTGAATTAACAAGCGATTGACTTTGATTATAAGCAAACACCTTTAAATAGCGTTGCCTAACAGTGCTACGACATTTTGTATCAAATATTCTGACAGAAGCTCGTAACTGAGCTGATATCACAGGAATTTAAGACACGGAGAAGAAGACTTGTATTTTTATTAATGAAATATTTTTACTACTTCAACGCTTTACAGAACAGTAGAGAGTGTAATTCATATTAATAAACAGACGATATTCAGCCGAACGTACTTTACAGGGCAAGTTTGATATGAAATGCCGAAAAAAAGGATACTGTCATTTCACTGAAAAGTGAGGTGACACGTAGTTCATCTTTATAGGAGTATATGGTAACTAATTCAGACCAAATGAAACACACATTTCGCAGAAAAAGGTGCACAAACAGTCGCATCAACACTCAGTGTATTTTAACGCTGTATTATGTCAAATACATGTTCATTTGGCGAGAGATCTGGTGATCTTGCTGTCCAGGGCAGTTGTACACCACGTCGCAGCACCCTATATGGACGTGCATTCTCCTGCAGAAAAAGCACATCACGCTTCCGTCGAAGAAGTGGCAGTAGTACGGGAATAACAGCTTTTATAATGCACAAGTTACTTTACCTTACAGAAACGCCCCATCTGACCACCAGTTGCAACTGATTGCCTCCTAAAAAATGAAGCCTGGAATGGGACCTTTGTAATGTGGGTGAATGCTCTCTGCAATTCACGCCATACACCGTTGCGTCTATCATTAGCATACAGACAGAACCTTCTCTCTTCAGTGAAGACAGCAGAGCGCCATTCGACTCTCCAGTCAACACTTTCACGACGCCCGATTAATCATGTTTGGTGGTGTCGGAGTGTCAGCGGTAATCTGCCCAGAGGCACGTGTGATGTTAAATCTACAGAAAACATACGGTTTCCAATGGTCCCTGATGAACCAACAGGTGCAACGTGTGCACACATTTCGTCCCTGGATGACGTTCCGTTGTCAACCGCTGCTCGCATAATGGTTACATACTGACTGGCGTCTGTACTACGCAGACGTCGAGGTGTGGCACTTTTCCGCAGACTACTTTTGAAAGGTGCGACACATCACCGATACATTGCGCCCAGTATGTATCATTACGCCAATACAGCTTCTTCCAGGCTACCAACGTGACCCCATTCAAATGGTTGAAGCTGTTCAACAGTTTTACATACTCGTCAGTGAGCATCGTTGTACCCTAGAATGAATACTGAAAGCACTGTTTACCTCTGAACTCAGAACAGCTGCTGCCTGCATAGTCATGAAAAATTTTAGATTATTTCAATGAACACAAAGGTCGGTGAGCCGTGTGGCTCGATCAGCGATATTCCCGCATCCGGTATGGGTCATCTTTCCGGTGGTGTGCTCAGAGCACGCGGTGGCGCCATCTACCAGGCCGATCGGGGAGCGATGAGTAAGCTCTAGCAAATAGCGAGGATTTTGCTTTCGGACGCCTAGCAGCAACGTCGTTTGCCAAGTCTGGCGGACAGTACAGGTGCCGTGCGAGGCAACAGGAAGAGCACAGAAAAGGGGCTGTTTACCCGGGCGCCGGCGCCGTAGGGAATGTCGCCGGCGTGGAAGCAGTCACGTTACTGGGAAGCCGTTGGTGTATTTCGCCTGCTACATGTCTCCTGGGACCGGAATCTGCTGTGGCTGGCTTCGTCGAACATGGAAGAGGGTAAGGGCCTTGCTCGTGCTGTAAATTATGGCCGGAAACCACTACTGGGTTCTGTGCTGATGACTTCATTTTCTTGGCCAGCCGTTGCTACTCCTACTGAGTCTGGCCTCGAATGTATTTAATTTCAACTTGTGTAGTACGCTATGTTCTAGTGAGAGCTGTATGTGATGTGATGGTTAACATTTACTAGGTCCTGGAGTGCTGGTACATTATGTTCGTAGATTGCTACCGTCAATGTTTGACCGTCATCGAAAACAGTCTGGCTGTTCCTTGTTTAACGTAAGTGCCGCCTGGTTGTTGTATTTATATCACACGACGGAGTTAAGCACGTGTCTAATTCTGAATGAGTAGTTTCATAAATTCTTAAGACTTACTGAGAGGCAAGTTGTTATTGTGTGTTTCAATAGTTTGAAACTAATTCTATTAATGAAAGTACAAGAATTCCTTCAATGACAGTATGTGGATATTGTAATTAATTCTGGTTTAATCACAAATTTAACTGTGGCTATTTGCTGTAAGTTTCTTTGTGTTTTGAGTCGGAGGGGAGGGGGGGGGGGCGAACTCGATATATACCGTTAGCCTGAGGGCTAGTTCCTTGCATTTTGATTTTGTTTTATCGGGACTTCTGCTGTTTGTCTTGGTAGCGGATGCGGGGTCCTGGGTTGTGTCCTGTTTGTGCTGTTGTGTATCTTATGCCCCTATGCCCTGGCGTGCCGGCTGGCCGGCTTAATGTGTAATTGGCCTTACGCACATAAGATAATAGATTTGTACTGCTTAGCTGATGTTCATTAATACGTTGATTAATTCTACATGATGTTCTGTAATTAATTATTGTGTTAATAGTTACTGAAGGCAGATGACAGTCTGTTGCAGATACCCTCTAGTTCTGGAATTTTTCGTGCCTATTCGTGACCGTTGCTGCTCCCGATTGGAGGTCCATGCCGAGCCTGTATTGGAAACGGCTGTGAGCGGGCGTCCCCTTGTGGGAGTAGTTTGTTGAATGCCACGTGGTTGCTTGGTCATATGAAATTTAATATTTTACATCCAACATTGTAGGGTGCCTGCCATTTAAGTAACGTGGTTGTGTGCCATGGTACCTGATTTGTTGTTCCTGTACTCTGAATTACTCTGCTAATACCAATCACTTCAGTAACGAAAGGCTACATTTTCTCGTTAAATTTTAGCAAGTTGTTCTTCAGGTTGATAATAATTTTTGAGTAAATAATTTTTAACTTATTTCACTAAATGTGTAATAGGCCATAAGTGCCGTGGTTTATGAATGTCTAAATTTTGAAGTAACTTGCTCTCATCTAAATGGTAATTTTAAAGATGTGTGGCAATTTTAAAAGAATGTCTTGATGGTTTTATTTGTTATTTATCTTGTTTAAATGTGCCACATTAATGTTCAGTGCAACTGTCGATGGTGAATTCCTGATGTGTCACTTGGTCCAGTCCTACCACCCCACAGCCTGTTGTGCTGAGCTTGTGTCGTTGTGTAAAAGGTTGAATTCCATGCTGTGCTGACACATCAGTCGGTATCGAAATATATACTACGTAAATGGAGGTGCATAAAGAACTATTTGTTAATATTAGTTGTACGATTATCATGACTGTTCAGTGTATTAATTATGACTAATATTCTTGAGTCAATAATTATATATACACATTTTGGAATGTAACGTACCCGAGGAGGCAATCCACTGAGAATTTTACATCTGTTTGGATGACCTTGGAGCATGTGCCGTGTGGCGAGCAGACACAGAAAAGGGGCTAGGCATAGACAGGTCGTCAGTGTTCGTGGATGTGAAATTAATAGTGCCCAATACAGTGCTTAAGGAAGCATATAAATTCAGAACTTTAAATATGGTAGCCATTGTGCTATGTAGTCATTAGGTAAGTCATTTAGACAAAAACATAATTAAGTTCATTTCAATAAAAGTAAAATTATTTCTGAAACACCTTAGTTAAACTGCTCCTTCAGAGCCGGCAACCAAAATCATCGTGGAATATTTTTACTACAGAGAGATTGTCGTACGGTAAGATAATATCAGTTCTCTTCGTGTCTACATACTGCATGCTGCTATGTTGAGGATGAACAAAGTTATAAGGAATACAGCGTAAGTAAGGAGTTCACTGAAATTAATGTGTGTGTGTGTGTGTGTGTGTGTGTGTGTGTGTGTGTGTGTGTTCCAAATCCATAAATTGAACACTTTATCTTCATCACACTTTTGTAAAGACATCAGTGATAGATTTAGATCGCCCTTACTATAAAGTAAATTCCAGTTAGCTTTCACATGGTCAATATTAGTTGAAAGTACTTAGAAGACATTCACTTACGTCCTGTTTAAAGTACAGAACAAACACCAATATTACACTCAGTAAGCAAGAGCCAGCTTCTCCACTCTGCTTACATTGGCATTGAAATCGTTGGCGAAGGATTAAGAGTTAGTTGTACTACCAGCCGACAAAGGGAATGCCACAGTTATCCTCAATGCTACCGATTATCATTAGAAAGTGTCCCTATTATTGGAAGGTGCCACGCACCGGATTCTTAAACGGGATGGTACAGCAGCACTTAGCAGGAAGACAGGGGAGCTACTGAAGAATTCTGGCCTCCCAGAAGAACTAGTCAAGAATCTACGACCAAGAGCACCAAGGCCACCCAGGTTATATGGTCTACCCAAAGTCCATAAGGATGGGGTCCCGTTGAGACCTATTGTTAGTGCTACTGGGTCTCCTACATATCGGTTGGCAAAATACTTAACCAAATTATTAGCACCGATAGTCGGCCACTGTAGCCATCATATTAATAACTCAAAAATGTTTGTTGACATCATAAAGCAGATGAGGATAGGTGCGATGACATCATGATCAGCCTAGATATGGTCTCTTTGTTTGCAAAGGTACCGGTGGAAGATACGTTAAAACTGTTGGCTGCTCATTTCTCTCCTGAAATACTGAAGTTATTTCGACACACTTTGACGACTACCTATTTTTTGTATGGTGGAAAATATTATGAAATGACTGACGGAACAGCCATGGGTTCGCCACTGTCACCAGCCATAGCTAACTTCTTCATGGAGGATTTCGAAAAACGAGCGTTGAACAGTGCTCCCTTACGTCCATCCTGCTTCTTCAGGTATGTAGACGATACATTTTTAATCTGGCCACATGGCAATGAGGCACTGCAGCAGTTTGTTGATCATTTGAATGGTGTACATCAGAACATACGATTTACAGTAGCGGTGGAGAAAGATGGGAAGCTACCCTTCTTAGATTTGCTGGTGGAGCGAAAATCAGATGGACTTCTCGAACATTCTATGTACAGAAATCAGACGGATGCAGATTGATAGCTAAACGCGCGTAGTTTTCACCACCCAGTTCAGAAGAGAGCTATGCTGAATACCTTGGTACACAGAGCAAGGACTATTTCGGACAAGGATCATCTCGACTCCGAGATTAACCATCTGACGACGGTATTCAGAAAAAATAGATATTCCGATTGTGACGTCAGATCTACTCTGGCGAAGAAACCTAGGAAGGTCGCTGTTCGAGCAGATGAAGAGGACCAACACATCGCGCGGCTATCATTCTGCGGTGCAACGACCAGCAAGATCGGCAGAGTCCTGAGCCGGCAGGGAATCAGACCAGTCTTCCAGCCGGCCAGGAAGATTAAGGAGATGTTGCGACCCATGAAAGATAATCTCGGCCTGAGAGTACCGGGAATTTACAGCATTCCTTGCGAGTGTGGCAAAAATTATGTGGGCCAGTCTACAAGAACTGTTGCCGATCGCTGTGTGGAACATCAGCGTCACGTAAAAAACAGGTATCTAGAAAAATCAGCGGTGGCTGAGCACAGTTTGTTAAATAAACATAAGATTTTATTCGATGAAACAAGAGTACTTGCTCACGCTTCAAACTATTGGGACTCTGTCATCAGGGAAGCAGTTGAAATTAGACTGTGTGAAAATAATTTCAACAGAGACTCCGGTTATACACTCAGCAATACATGGAAGCGTGCAACTGATAAAGAAAGAGCGCAGAGGGAGACTTCTCACATTTCTCGCAGTTCTCCGCTTGTTGCGATGGATGGCGCTGCAAGCAACGCTGGATAAAGCGCGCAAAGAAAATCTATGGATATAGAGGCCGCCACCTCGGTACGCGCCGTTTTCACCGTGACGTCATCCAGCCAATGAGAAGCCGTCCACTGCTTATAAAAGCGGAAGCCTCACCAGTCCACGACAATCAGTTTTACCCCTGACGAAGATGACGGAGGTAGTCATCGAAAACTTGGGATGTTATCCAAATTTGACGCGGCAAGTAAACCGAGAACTTTTTATGCAAGTGTGCACTTTGTTTCTCTCTAAGTGTAATTGAGGTCTGTCACAGCATGGACTTCTGACCACGGAATTAAACAGAAATAATTTGCAAATAGGCGATTGCCCAATAATATCGGAAACTCCGTATGTAACACAAACGCAGAAGAAGTATATAAGATGCAGTTCCGAGCAGTACGTTGGTTCCGCGAGACACAAACAAAAGCGGGACAACTAAATTGCCTGGCGGTGAATCGAAATCGATGGCGTGGAACTTCTTATTCAGGGGAGCAGCGCACAAGAACCCTCCGAACTGTTACGAAAGTCATTTCATGAAGATGATGTGAGGTCACGCGAGTATTAGTCGGTGTAACAATTTTTTATGTCACTTTGACATACAACAAGTACTTTAATAGACTTCTCAGTCACGGTAGTTTAACCGAATGAAACTAGTGATAGGCTGGAATATTTGTCAAATAATAAGTCTTAAATTTTGTACAACGGAAGGGCTTCATAAAATGGTGAATAAGAATAGACGATTCAGATACACACAAATTCGTAGTCAGCTATGAGTGCATGACATTTAAAGATGTTTCATGGTACGTTATTTCATCTGTGTTGAATCATGTATGACCGAAGTTTACTTTTACACAATTTGTTCAGACCTTAACCTCGTTCCATTATCTGATTGTACCGTCAGTGCTTGATGAAAAATTTGCAGGCTCACATATGAAACTATGGCTTTTGGATATATTCCTCTACAGGCTGTTCCAATTCGGGCCCACGAGAGACATTTCGTCAAGAACGCTTGCAGGTCATACGCCGTGCAGATGCATATGGTTGAGTGTTCACCAAGCAACTTCGCCATGTTGTGAAGTTCGTAGTTGGCTCTGAATTTTGTACGGGTGCATTCTGTTAACTGCTGCTAATTGAAATGCTTTTTGCATCACGTGCAGTCGGTATTTTTTGATAACCAACCTTTACACTGTCTAATTGTTGTAGAATGCATTAGAGTGAATCATTAGGAATCTGTACCATTGTACAAGTAGCCGCTAAAATGACAAATTATCACTGATGCATAAATAGTGTATGATTATGGTTTTTTCAGTGATAATGCTCTTGCCACCGTTAATACAGACGGTTATTCGTAACACGAGGGATTCCGGATTGTTACAATTTTTTAACACATTATGTGAAGTCGAGTCTACCCAACCAACAAAATTTGTAAGAACCGCAATATGTTATTAGCACAGTTCAAAGTAACCTTAAAAATAAAAAATGACTGCTTTCTGTATAGTTTTGTGGAGAACGTAGCAGTGTTACTATCTTACACCCTTCAGCGTGTCCTATATCTTCAAGCTAGTGACATAACGCCGAACTCGATATTTTTGTCGCTGGTTAATCAAGGGAAAGCAAAGCTCGCCATTGTGGTTCTGATGGTCCAATCGAGATTGACCAACCGCCGTCTCAGCCTCTGCCAGTGACGTTATTGGATGCGATATGGAAGGACATGGGGTCAACACACAATTTTCCCACCCGTTGTCGACTCTCTAGACCTTCGAGCTCAGCTCCTCAGCCAGCATCACGTGTCTGACTGCTCCCTGTTCCAATCCTCCTAAAGATTGCGCCGTAGGCAGAAGTAAAGTCACTACTTTTCCACAAATGTAGCTTATTTGGAAAAAAATAGAATGCTCGTTTGCTCCGACGAAACAAACACAGTTAACATTAAAAAATGACTGACAAGCCGTAGGCCTTTGTTCAACAATTCAAAGCCTCGCACTTGGCCGGGATTTCACAAAGTGATATCTACAAAGTTCTACTGCTGCACACCGAAACTAGTTCCACAAGAGTTTACTTTTAGTACGTGTACAGTGAAATAGATCCTTGGAAAAACATAATACAGTCAGTGTTGTATCAAAATTCGTGAACGACATCCAACCACGAAGACTGCACCAGTGGCGAATGCGGAGCGCAGGCGGTGTCCGTCGAGAAGGCAGCTGGTCGGCAGCAGGCAGTGGCGTCGTAGTGGAGCTCGTGTCGTGGTAATAGTCATCTACACTAATCAGCTAGAACATCATGAGCACCGACCTTCTATCGATGTAAATCTGTCCAGGCGATGGCAGCGTCATCTGGCGAGGAATGACTGCTAGTCACACAAAGTACGGAGCACGTAATATGAGTGAGTAGCGTGGGAAAGGTGCCTGATATATCTGAGTTTGACCGAGGGCAAGTTGTGAAGGTCCGGAAGCTTGGCGCAAGCGTTTCGGAAACTACACGACTTATCGGGTGTTCGAGGAGTCCTGTCGCGAGTGTCATCAGCACGTAACGAAACCAACGTGACACCACGTCCAGATGTCGTCAGATTGGGCGGCTACCTCTCGTTACAGATGTCGGACGTCGTAGGCTGGGCAGACTGGTGAAACAGGACAAGCGGAAAACTGGCAGAACTGATATTAGACTATAATGTCAGAGTACACATGTGTCTGAACAGACAGTGAACTTAACACTCCTAACTATGGGCCTCCGCAGCCGACGACGCGTGCATGTGGCAATGTTACAGGGTGTTTCAAAAATGACCGGTATATTTGAAACGGCAATACAAACTAAACGAGCAGCGATAGAAATACACCGTTTGTTGCAATATGCTTGGGACAACAGTACATTTTCAGGCAGACAAACTTTCGAAATTACAGTAGTTACAATTGTCAACAGATGGCGCTGCGGTCTGGGAAACTCTATAGTACGATATTTTCCACATATCCACCATGCGTAGCAATAATATGGCGTAGTCTCTGAATGAAATTACCCGAAACCTTTGACAACGTGTCTGGCGGAATGGCTTCACATGCAGATGAGATGTACTGCTTCAGCTGTTCAATTGTTTCTGGATTCTGGCGGTACACCTGGTCTTTCAAGTGTCCCCACAGAAAGAAGTCACAGGGGTTCATGTCTGGCGAACAGGGAGGCCAATCCACGCCGCCTCCTGTATGTTTCGGATAGCCCAAAGCAATCACACGATCATCGAAATATTCATTCAGGAAATTAAAGACGTCGGCCGTGCGATGTGGCCGGGCACCATCTTGCATAAACCACGAGGTGTTCGCAGTGTCGTCTAAGGCAGTTTGTACCGCCACAAATTCACGAAGAATGTCCAGATAGCGTGATGCAGTAATCGTTTCGGATCTGAAAAATGGGCCAATGATTCCTTTGGAAGAAATGGCGGCCCAGACCAGTACTTTTTGAGGATGCAGGGACGATGGGACTGCAACATGGGGCTTTTCGGTTCCCCATATGCGCCAGTTCTGTTTATTGACGAAGCCGTCCAGGTAAAAATAAGCTTCGTCAGTAAACCAAATGCTGCCCACATGCATATCGCCGTCATCAATCCTGTGCACTATATCGTTAGCGAATGTCTCTCGTGCAGCAATGGTAGCGGCGCTGAGGGGTTGCCGCGTTTGAATTTTGTATGGATAGAGGTGTAAACTCTGGCGCATGAGACGATACGTGGACGTTGGCGTCATTTGGACCGCAGCTGCAACACGGCGAACGGAAACCCGAGGCCGCTGTTGGATCACCTGCTGCACTAGCTGCGCGTTGCCCACTGTGGTTGCCGTACGCGGTCGCCCTACCTTTTCAGCACGTTCATCCGTCACGTTCCCAGTCCGTTGAAATTTTTCAAACAGATCCTTTATTGTATCGCTTTTCGGTCCTTTGGTTACATTAAACCTCCGTTGAAAACTTCGTCTTGTTGCAACAACACTGTGTTCTAGGCGGTGGAATTCCAACACCAGAAAAATCCTCTGTTCTAAGGAATAAACCATGTTGTCTACAGCACACTTGCACGTTGTGAACAGCACACGCTTACAGCAGAAAGACGACGTACAGAATGGAGCACCCACAGACTGCGTTGTCTTCTATATCTTTCACATCACTTGCAGCGCCATCTGTTGTTGAAAATTGTAACTACTGTAATTTCGAAAGTTTGTCCGCCTGAAAATGTACTGTTGTCCCAAGCATATTGCAACAAACGGTGTATTTCTATCGCTGCTCGTTTAGTTTTTATTGCCGTTTCAAATATACCGGTCATTTTTGAAACACCCTGTAACACAGAGACATCGCAACTAGGACTGAACTGGGCACGTGATCATCGGCGCTGGACGTTGGCGCAGTGGCAGAGCGTTGCTTGATCTGGTGTATCCCGTAGCTTATTCATCATGCCGATGGGAGCGAGTATCGTACACTGGTTGCAGACCATTTACATCTCTTCATGACGATCATGTTTCGATAAGGCAGTTACATTTTTGAACAAGATACTGTGCAATATCACAAGACTGGGAGTATAATGGAGTGGTTCGAGGAACACAATGGCGACTTCCAATGTATGTGCTGGCCCATCTTCTCGCCAGATCTGACCCCGATCCAACACATCTGCAATGTGATTGAACGCGGCGTCAGAACTCATCTCCCCATCCCCGTAAACTACGGGAATTAGGTGAGATATGTGTGCAGATGTGGTGACAACTCCCTCCAGGGCCCTACAGACACCTCATTGTTTCCATACCACGATGCGTTTCCGCGTTATCCCTACCAAAGGTGGACATACCGGCTATAAGGAAGGTGGTCATAATGCTCTGGCTGGTCACTGCATAGTCCGAGGACAACCAGCGTGGTACATTGAAAACAAATAGGGAAACCACTTCTCTGTTAATGAGTCATGCGGTATGATCTTAACTTGTTCATGCGTTCCGTCGTTTTGAAGTAGCGAACAGTACAAAACATATGCTTCCATCTTTCGGTAAAAATCAAATTGAATGAATAGAGGACATTCTCTTAAGGAGAGTTGGAAAGCCCAATCCCGACAATGTTAAATTCAGTGACTTGGCTTTCCTGTATTTCAGGAACCACTGTAGCCATTGACATGAAACTTTTACAGGACATTAAACTCTATGTTCTGAGTCTACTGAACTACAATAATTGCATTTCAGCCACAGCTTTTGGAAATACTATTTTTTAATTACATGGTTAAAACTTTGCGTACTTTTTTGTATGCAACCCTAAATAATTTTAATTATACATAACATATGTTCTTCTTTTAGTTCAGTAGACTCAAGGTATGTATGTTATTACTCCCTGAAAATTTGAATGCTCACCTCGAAGTAGTTTCTGAGATTTAGGGAAAAACCGACAGAAAATGTAAATTTTCACGGACAGCTTCTAAAGTTTCAAAAGACTGTAACTCACTTATACATGCTTAATTTTTTATTTTTAGTCACTCAGAAGCGGGTGCTGTATATCATGCTCTTGATCTTTTTCCAAGTTTTTTTCTTTTTTTCTTCTTTCTGGACTCCTTAGTGGTCAACTGTACTGCATACTCCGCTTTATCAATGCGAACCTTGTGCATCCGTTCAAGATGCAGTTTGCTCCAGGAGTAATTCCCATATGCTGTAGCACTTCACCCTACCAATGTTGCCATCATTAAAAGCAATAACAGCATCACTGCCCCCACCCCCACTTAAGTGCCTTCATTCCAAGAAAAACATTTTTTGGTAAGCGAGTCCATAAACGGTTATTGAACGACTCATTGGGATTCTGAGTCTGGACATGCAGACACTTCTCGAGTAATTCGGGATTTGCCAGGTCTCTGTAAATAGATTTTATGATATCCATGACTGCTACTGGGATGGAATGTTTCTGGCTGTATGAACTGTTTGAGTGCTGGGCATTGCGGTAATTGCACCATGAGTCCAGGAGGGCAAAGGTGGTGTACTGGTTTTTCATCAGTTCACATTCTGTGGAAGAAGGTAGCACATACTGCCTGCTTCATTTTCAACACATCCTTGGTATTATTTCTAATGGCCATCCCATAATGCTGCTGTAGTTCATCAATTATTTTGTCTGTCAGCCTGCCTCTTATGGTTTTTCCATCAGAAAGTTTCTTGTCTCTCAAACATTGTTTCACTTTCCTCAACCTGCTGTCCATCCTCTTCTGGACATGACCAACACATTCCAGTTTTGTGATAATCTGCTCACCATAAGGCTGAGCGGCTACTGCGCTGTTCTATGCTTTTGAGTCTCCATCACCTAAGAACTTAGTGTAACACTCTCCCCTTTCGTTCACAGATCGACTAAAAATTTCAATAGCTGCAGAGGCCTCCATAGCACCACTTGTTCCTTAATAATTTCTGACACAGATATGCCCTTCTTCATTCCCTGATTTACACTTATAACAATGTTTGGTTAAAATCTGGAAATCTATTACCTTTGCAGTATCCACACTGGTCACCGTAGCAACAGAATTCTTAGAACTGTAGTCGCGTTTCACCCAAGTGCCATCAAAAGCTGCTGGTATGTCAGTCATACCATCATTTATTCCTTTGCAGCACCCTTCATTGACTCACATGCAACAGATTCCACAGCAGCTCCAATAAATCCTGCGCACTTCTCGATTTTACAAGGCGGGCGTGCATATTCATCATGGCACACATGGTTTCTGCTGCAGTGTGTCCTTTTCCAATAGCTCTCAATCCATAAAATCACCTAACATTTATTTCAAAATAATTATCTTTACACTTATCAGAATTCCAAAATGAATGGGTATACAGGGTGGTCCATTGATCGTGACCAGGCCAAATATCTCACGAAATAAGCGTCAAACGAAAAAACTACAAAGAACGAAACTTGTCTAGCTTGAAGGGGGAAACCAGATGGTGCTATGGTTGGCCCGCTAGATGGCGCTGCCATAGATCAAACGGATATCAACTGCGTTTTTTTAAATAGGAACCCCCATTTTTATTACATATTCGTGTAGTACGTAAAGAAATATGAATGTTTTAGTTGTAGGTCAAACGGATATCAACTGCGTTTTTTTTAATAGGAACCCCCATTTTTTATTACATATTCGTGTAGTACGTAAAGAAATATGAATGTTTTAGTGGGACCACTTTTTTCGCTTTGTGATAGATAGCGCTGTAATAGTCACAAACATATGGCTCACAATTTTAGACGAACAGTTGGTAACAGGTAGGTTTTCTAAATTAAAATACAGAACATAGGTACGTTTCAACATTTTATTTCGGTTGTTCCAATGAGCTACATGTACCTTTGTGAACTTATCATTTCTTAGAACGCTTGCTGTTACAGCGTGATAACCCGTAAGTAACACATTAATGCTCAAAATGATGTCCGTCAGCCTCAATGAATTTGGCAATACGTGTAACGACATTCCTCTCAACAGCGAGTAGTGCGCCTTCCGTAATGTTCGCACATGCTTTGACAATGCGCTGACGCATATCGTCAGGCATTGTCGGTGGATCACGATAGCAAATATCCTTCAACTTTCCCCACAGAAAGAAATCCAGGGACGTCAGATCCGGTGAACGTGCGGGCTATGGTATGGTGATTCGACGGCCAATCCACCTGACATGAAATATGCTGTTCAATACCGCTTCAACCGAACCATTTAGATTGCCATTGCTAAAATAGGGGCCAATTATCCTTCCTCCCATAATGCCGCACCATACATTAACACGCCAAGGTCGCTGATGTTCCACTTGTCGCAGCCATCGTGGATTTTCCGTTGCCCAATAGTGCATATTATGCCGGTTACGTTACCGCTGTTGGTAAATGACGCTTCTTCGCTAAATAGAACGCGTGCAAAAAATCTGTCATCGTCCCATAATTTCTCTTGTGCCCAGTGGCAGAACTGTACACGACGTTCAAAGTCGTCGCCATGCAATTCCTGGTGCATAGAAATATGGTACGGGTGCAATCGATGTTGATGTAGCATTCTCAACACCGACGTTTTTGAGATTCCCGATTCTCGCGCAGTTTGTCTGCTACTGACGTGCGGATTAGCCGCGACAGCAGCTAAAACACCTACTTGGGCATCATCATTTGTTGCAGGCCGTGGTTGACGTTTCACATGTAGCTGAACGCTTCCTGTTTCCTTAAATAACGTAACTATCCGGCGAACGCTCCGTACACATGGATGATGTCGTCCAGGATACCGAGCAGTATACATAGCACACGCCCGTTGGGCATTTTGATTACAATAGCCGTGCATCAACACGATATCGATCTTTTCCGCAATTGATAAACGGTCTATTTCAATACGGCTAATGTATCACGAAGCAAATACCGTCCGCACTGGCGGAATGTTACGTGATACCAAATACTTATACGTTTGTGACTATTACAGCGCCATGTGTCACAATGCTAATAATGTGGTCCAACTAAAACATTCATATTTCTTTACGCACTACACGAATATGTAATAAAAAATGGAGGTTCCTATTTTAAAAAAAACGCAGTTGATTTCCGTTTGACCTATGGCAGCGCCAACTAGCGGGCCAACCATAGCGCTATCTGGTTTCCCTCTTCAAGCTAGACGAGTTTCGTTCTTTGTAGTTTTTACGTTTGATGCTTATTTCGTGAGATATTTGGCCCGGTCACTATCAATGGACCAACCTGTATTTACAACTGGCACAATTAATGGTAAGTTTCCTGCTTAGTCCATTTGATACCTCACTGTCTTCATATAAACTAACTGGTCCTCCACATATTTCACAACACACACATTCACCTAACACCCGTGTTGGAATGTGTAAATCTATCAGAATATAACTTAACCTACCATTTACATTACTTTCGTTTTGAGAAAACTGTGTATCAAAACGTTTTATTTTAATCTTCGAAGCACAAATGGGTGTTTCTCTAGATACTGACGAGTTTGCATGTATTTCATTGTCTGTAACTTCACAGGCCACATCTTGAACACAGTGTTTCCCTTTATTCGAAAATCTATTTCCTTGAAACCCACGTTTCTTAAAAACACTTCGTTTCGGTGTCATACTTAACTTTTGAGAGGTTTACCGATCTATTCGTCGCTTTTCCTCCGGAAAACGTTAGCACTTCGACATACAACGCGTGTTTATACTATGTAACGATACGATACTGTTTTTGACAGTGCTACCAATACAAACACGTAATTTAACCTTTATAACACAGCAATCCACACCCTTCTATATAAAAAAATTACCGATTTTATTAGATCTTGAAGTACAGCACGTAAAAATTTCAAAATTTTCAACCAGTGTAGATTATATTTAACAAAATAAAATAAAATACTTCCCATGTGAGTTTATAAGTGACACGTATGCAATTTTATTCGGAAAATTACAAATTTTGTAATGCGATAATCTGAAAATGTGAAAAAAAATTTCCGTTCTAACTCCTCTTAAGGTAAAATATCAACCGTAAATTTCATCATCTATGGATCAGTTATATCGGTTGTGGGAGTACCATTATCTGTCCACGAATATTTCTGCATTCAGTACCTTTACATTTTTGTCCTACAGGACTGAATGAAAAGAGATGTACACAGAATAAAGTTAGTGCGTGCAATGAACGGATATCTTACATCATGAAGACTGAAAAAGAATACCAACGCGATATTGTTTTCTAAGAGTACGTAAGTACATTGAAGCTCAAGATTAATTTTTATTTTTAATATGTCATGATCTGCTTAATATCTATTGCGAACGGATGTAAATTTATTACAAACTGTGGAAACTATATTATGCAATGATGTACATTTGAATCCTTTGAAGAAATGACAATTAACATATTGTTGCATGGTGGTCGGCGGCAGCATTAAACCAAAAAGCTGGGCCCCCATAATGCTGGGCGAGAAGCATGTGGTGGCGGAAGGTGGGCGTTGAGAAGAACGGACTGTACAGTCGAGCTGAAGGTGGGCGTAATGCACTGAAAACAGTTAATTCAATCAAAGTTGTGTCATTTGCGTGATAAGGCTGTCCTTTCTAGGTGAGGAAGATACGTTCTGTACACAAGTTTTGTGAAAAAAACCTCGGATGACTTAGACCGTTGGTGGCTGGAGCTTTCTACGCAAACTGTAAGCACATATTTTTATTCGCACCCATCGACACTTTACAACAGTCTGTACGATGAAAATCAGCAAAGCTAAATACACTAGCACAGCATTCAATAAAAACGTTTCTCTGAGGCGAATAGTTAGTGCAATCAGTTCACCCTCCTACAGATTGGCACAACATCTGGCAGGGTTATTAGCGCCCAAGCTGGGACACTGTGAACATCACGTTGTTAACTCGCAGTCATTGCTCGAGACTCAAGGAAAGAAAGATAGGCCAAAATAACATAACTATCAGCATGGACGTTGTGTCCTTTTTTACGAGTGTTGCATAACAGTTTCTGCTGACAGTAATGAGCTTTTTGTATTGCGTTTTTTTAGTGGCTTCATTTTCAGTTTTCGTGGTGTGAGTGCGCCAGATATTTATTTTCATTCTGTGTGCGGCTGTGTTCCGTGACATTATAAAATTATATCTTTGTTTTTTTTTTGTTACGGTTACGGTATATCTTTTGGTTGCAAATAAAGGAGCAATAAGTTGTTTTTACTCCAATTTACCGTATTTCCCTCTGCGATTTTCTGCCAAACATAATTAAAGACATCAGGTTATGGGCCCAGATAAACGCATACATACGGTATGTGTTTCTGTTCTGTGAATTCATTGCTTTTGATCGGAGTTTTATTCGCGTGCACCTTGACGCTCAAGTTCTGCAAACGTCGTATTTCGCTGGTCTATTGTGGAAAACCTTCGTTTTCGTTTTGAACTGAGTAGTATATGTTTGACTTACATTCAGCCTACACGAAGATGGATAAATTGAAAACGTACAGTATCCAGAAATTTGACGGTAAAAATTTCCAGCTGTGGAAATATCAGTTGCAAATTATTTTTCGTGCTGAAAAAGTGCTCGACATCGTCGAAGGGAAACCGAGGCCAAATGAAGCTGGTGAGAGTCAAACCGCTTGGGACGACTTAAATGCGAAGGCGATGCTCATTCTATCTACTGCGATTGAGTGTGACCAATTGCAATCTATTATGGCGTGCATAAATGCAACTGAAATGATGGTCAGACTAATAGACTATTCATGAAAAGCGATTCTCAGTTGATAAAATGCCCTTTAAGCAGAAATTTTTTGCTTACAGAATGTCGCCAACAGACACAATCGCACAACACATCAGTAACGTTCAGTCCTTGGTACAAGCATTAGCTGATATTGGGGTGCCTGTTACAAAATGGCTAAAATTTCTGGAAGTCTGCCAGCAAAGTCTGCAGTTTTTTCAACTGCCTGGGACTCGTGTGCTGAAGATCAACAAACGTTCGATAATTTGACTTTAAAGTTATTGAAAGAAGAACAAAAACTTTAATAATGTGATGAAAACTCAACAGCTTTCGCAGCAGTTAATGTGGACAAAACACGCACGTTCAGTTCAAATGCTGATAACAACAGTGCGTCTGACATGGTCAGTAGAAAAGACGTTGAATGTTATTACTGTCACGAAAAGGGACATTTTATATCTGAGTGCAGAAAACTTCTAGGAAAACTTAATACTAAAACTGATAGCCTGAGCACCAAGCTTTGAGTGCAGAACATGCGTATGTTTTTGTTCCAGGTTGCGAAAACATTTGGTTAGCTGACAGTGCTGCGTCAAAACATATGACGTCACGCAAAGGGTGGTTCATCACATTTAAGCCAATGCAGTCGGATGACTCATTTGTTCAAATTGGAAACAACTCGATCGTCAAAGCATAAGGCACTGGATCAATTGAAGTATTGTCATTAGTTGAGGGCAAATGGCAACCCCGCACTTTCTAAAACACGTTATATGTTCCTAAGCTAAAGAATTTTTTTTTTCAGTGGGAGCAGTCACAGGAAGAGGAATGGAAGTGCGCAGTTTAGGTCTAATTGTAGCAGGAATTAAGATGGACAATCAGTGTTATCGAATTTTGTTTAAATGTCCAGATGTACTACAGGCAAATCCTGCCTCCCTGAATTCCACCATGGAATGGCTCTGAGCACTATGGGACTTAACTTCTGAGATCATCAGTCCCCTAGAACTTAGAACTACTTAAAGCTAACTAACCAAAGGACATCACACAGATCCATGCCCGAGGCAGGATTCGAACCTGCGACCGTAGCGGTCGCGCGGTTCCAGACTGTAGCGCCTAGAACCGCTTGGCCACCCCGGCCGGCGAATTCCACCATGATCTGGCATGAGAGACTTGGGCACATTCATTTTAGTGGTCTCAAGACTATGGCTGATCTGAACTTAATACCTGTTTTCAATATGAAGAAAGTTGAAAATCTTCATTGGGAACCGTGTCAGTATGGCAAGATGAAATAAAATCTTTTAATTCAAATTTGGAATCAAGGTCAAAAGTTCCCGGCGAATTTATTCATGTAGATTTCAGTGGATGGATGAGAAAACCGTGTCTCGGAGGTGCACATTTGTTCATAGCTTTCAAGGACGATTGCACTTCATACAGGTTCGTGTATTTTCTTAAAAGTAAGCATGATACTTTCCCTGTGTTTTTGGAAACAAAATCAAGGTTCTGAGAAGTGACAACGGAACCGAATTCATAAAGTGACAATGGAACCGAATTCAAAAATAAGTGATTTGAAGATTATTTCAAGCAAAATTGTGTAATGTATGAGAAAACAAGTGTCTCTACACCACAGCAGAATGGCCGAATTGGACGAAATAACAGGTCTATTGCTAAGTATGCATGCACTATGCTATTAAGCACTGACATGTCTCACGAATTGTGGACAGAGGTAGTAAATTGTGCTACAGATCTCTTAAATCGCCGACCATCTAGAGCAAACAACAATGCTACGTCATATGAAAAATGGTTTGGAAAACCTCCTTCTTTAGGAAACATGAGGAAGTTCGGATCAGCAGCTTATGTACACGTTCCTCATAAATTTAGATCAAAATGGGATAGTAAATCAAAGAAACTAATCATGGTTGGCTATGATGGGTTTAGTACCAATTATCGCCTCTACAATCCAGAGTCAAAGAAAAAATCTCTTGCAATGTCTCTTTCAATGAAGAACAAATCCATAGCTTAAACACAGAACAAAGATATATACTGAATTTTACCTGGGAGACCATGCTGCAGAAGATGCTCAAGAGGAATCTGAAGAGGATGATAGTGGTGAACAAATGAAAGAAAATCAAAAAGGTGTTCGAGAGGAATCTGAAGAAGATGGTACTGGTGAACAAATTAAAGAAACTCAAGGATGAATCTGAGAAATAGGTCTAATATACGAGCACCTGCTCGTTTTCGGGACCAAGAAATAACTTTTTTTGCCGTTATCTTTGAACCTCAAGTTTTTAAAGAAGCAATGGCAGCAAAAGAGTCATCAAAGTGAAAACAAGCAATGGAAGAGGAAATGACATCCTTGAAGAAGAACAAAACTTAGGATCTACTACCATTACCACACAACCGCAGGTCAGTTGGATGTAAGTGGCTCTATTGTGTGAAGCAGAATTCTGAGAGAAAAATTGACCGCTATAAAAGTAGATCATGTGTAAAATGTTATTCACAAAACCTTTAACTAGAGACAAATTCATATCAGACAGAAAAGCTCTGTCAATGATCCCGAAACAAACTCAATAAAACAAGAGTGGGAGTATTGACAGCAGTGAGTTTGTTGTATTGAGTTTCTTTAGTGGCTTCATTTTCAGTTTTCGTGGTGTGAGTGCGTCAGATATTTATTTTCATTCCGTGTGCGGCCGTGTTCCGTGGCATTATAAAATTATATCTTTGTTTTTTTGTTTTGTTGTTACGGTTGCGGTGAAACTTTTGTATGCAATAAAGAAAGGAGCAATAAATTAATTTTACTCCAATTTACCGTATTTCGCTCTGCTATTTTCTGCCAAACATTATTAAAGATATCAGTTTCCACCTGAGATCGTCAAGTTGTTCCGCCATGCCTTAACGACAACGTACGTTTTTTACCGCAAAGAACATTTTGTGATGACGGATGACACAACCATGGGATCCCCACTGTCACCAGCCGCTTCGAAGTTTGTCTCCTACGGTACGTTGACGATCCTTTCTTGATATGGCCTCATTGTGAAAATGCGCTGCAGCGTTTCGTCGACCACATGAACAGTATCTATCCCAACATTAAATTTGCTATTGAATCGGAGAGGGATAGTAAGCTTCTGTTATTGGATATTTTTAATTGAATGGAAGGTATGAGGCCGGCTTGGTTATTCAGTGTACAGGAAATCTACGCATACTGACCGGTACTGTGGTAGGTCCGCTGTTGTTTTCTATCTACATAAATGATCTTTTGGATAGGGTGGATAGCAATGTGCGGTTGTTTGCTGATAATGCTGTAGTGTACGGGAAGGTGTCGTCGTTGAGTGACTGTAGGAGGATACAGGATGACTTGGACAGGATTTGTGATTGGTGTAAAGACTGGAAGCTAACTCTAAATATAGATAAATGTAAATTAATACAGATGAATAAGAAAAAGAATCCCGTAATGTTTGAATACTCCATTAGTACTTGACACAGTCACGTCGATTAAATATTTGGGAGTGACATTGCAGAGCGATATGAAGTGGGACAAGCATGTAATGGCAGTTGTGGGGAAGGCGGATAGTCGTCTTCGGTTCATTGGTAGAATTTTGGAAAGATGTTGTTCATCTGTAAAGGAGACCGCTTATAAAACACTAATACGACCTATTCTTGAGTACTGCTCGAGCGTTTGGGATCCCTACCAGGTCGGATTGAGGGAGGACATAGAAGCAATTCAGAGGCGGGCTGCTAGATTTATTACTGGTAGGTTTAATCATCACGCGAGTGTTACGGAAATGCTTCAGGAACTCGGGTGGGAGTCTCTAGAGGAAAAGAGGCGTTCTTTTCGTGAATCGCTACTGAGGAAATTTAGAGAACCAGCATTTGAGGCTGACTGCAGTACAATTTTACTGCCGCCAACTTACATTTCGTGGAAAGACCACAAAGACAAGATAAGAGAGATTTGGGCTCGTACAGAGGCATATAGGCAGTCATTTTTACCTCGTTCTGTTTGTGAGTGAAACAGGGAGAGAAGATGCTAGTTGTGGTACGAGGTACCCTCCGCCACGCACCGTATGGTGGATTGCGGAGTATGTATGTAGATGTAGATGTCAATGTACTTAAATGCCAACAGTTTTTAACACCGTGTACACAAGAAAACGGTAGTGAACACGTTAGTACACAGGGCGAAGATTATTTCTGACGATGACCAAAAAATATTCAAATGTGTGTGAAATCTTATGGGACTTAACTGCTAAGGTCATCAGTTCCTAAGCTTACACACTACTTAACCAAAATTATCCTAAGGACAAACACACACACCCATGCCCGAAGGAGGACCCGAACCTCCGCCGGGGTCAGCCGCACAGTCCATGACTGCAGCGCCTAAGAAAAAATGGCTCTGAGCACTATGGGACTAAACATCTGTGGTCATCAGTCCCCTAGAACTTAGAACTACTTAAACCTAACTAACCTAAGGACATCACACACATGCATGCCCGAGGCAGGATTCGAACCTGCGACCGTAGCAGTCGCGCGGTTCAGCGCCTAAGACCGCTCGGCTAATCCCGCGCGGCGACGACGACGACCATCTAGGGTCTGAAATTCAGCATTTGAAGCGCGTATTCAGAGAACGTGGTTACTGCAAAGGAGAAATTGCTAAAGCCTTCAAGTGCCAGCGGCGAAAGGTGCCTTGTGAACCGGCGGAAGAGGCCAAGCCAGCTGCAGTCCTTCAGTATCGTGGGACAAGTACTACGAAGAAAGTGTACGTGCTGAAGAGACAGAGTGATACCAGTATTCCGGCCCGCCTCCTAAAGAAATGACATTACGCCTCTTTACAGATACATAGGTCTACGAGTTCCTGGCGTGTAAGGTTTCCCCTGTGAATGTGGTAGTATTCACATAGGTCATACCATTTGCACTGTTTCCGAGCGTTGTGCTGAGCAGTCACAGCATATGAAACAAAGGGAACTTGAGAATTCGGCCGTGGCTTAACACTGCCTAGAAAACGGGCATAAAATACAATTTGAAAAAAAAAATAGAGTTTAGGTTCAAACGACATCTTAATGTGATTCTGTTATCAAAGAAGCGAACGAAATTATAATAAACAGTTACAGCTTTAAGAGAGACCAAGGGTAAACACTTAATGTGGCATGGGGGCGGCATTTGAACATTGTGCGAAAGCAAATACGTATGCTTGACTCTTGTAGGATCGCGGGAGCGGCAGTTCTAAACGTGGCGCCGGCCGCTCGCGCCATGTGACGTCATCGGTCGCGCGGCGGGACGGAGCCGCTAGGAGCTGCGCAACTTGCCTTCGGCCACTTCGGCCCTCTCTGGAAGATACCACACGCTGTCATTACATCTATACAAGCAGAACACCGTGTCAATCCCCGATGTCAGTGATCTCAGATACTGATGACGACGGTAGAGACAGCAGTCGAAAACTCGAGTGTTTTATTCGACATGGCGCAGCTTGTAAACCATAAAGATTTTATTGAAAACTCAACTACCACCACATTTATACAGCTACAGAGACGTACATGGTGACAAGAATGGCAACCTGCCACCTTCTATCACTAACACTGATAAATCTAACATACCGATCCCGTTAAGATACGGTATTAGGCCAGGAAAAAAGGAGTTACAGAAACGTAGACTACTTCAAACTACAGTTACTGCCAACTGGTTTATCCCGAACTAAATTATTCAGCAATTCATTAAACAGTTCAGACGATGCAACATGTATTAATAGTAAGCAATAAACAAATTTTGCCAGAACGCCGTAATTCAGACATGTAGTCGTATAAAGATAATAGCATAAGAAAATACACACATTACCTACTTTTCTACGTACACAGGTTGTAGATATAAAACAGAGTTTTGGTAAGATTCGCGTTTAGTTGAAACGGCAGTCAATAAAATTGACTTTATTTCAAAACTGGTGTAGAGTTAATAAAGTGTGATGGCAGCATTGAAAAGCCCATAACAAGCAGCTTCTAAGCGACATGCCTTATTAATCAGTAGAATTATATTTCCATGTATTTCCTTTATCTGATATATTTTGATAGATAGATGAATTTACCATATTTGTGATTGAAAGGTAACTACGTAAATAAGTTCAACAAGCCAAACTTGATGAAGTTTGCACTACTATCCAAGTATTTATGGCCTCTGATGATGTCTTAAGCATTGTGCGACACGTTAGGCAGATAAATATGTCTTGGATCACGGCCTAATGCCGCTAAATCAAAAATTACCAATTAATTTTGTCGGTGGCTCGAGTTAATCTGAGTTTAAGCGCTTAGCACTGAGCGAAGTATCTATATAAATTCAATTAAATATTTATTTTTAGCTTGTTTATTTCTCTGCGCCAGAGCCAAGTTTGTACATGGCAAATACAGGAATTGAGTTTGATCGAATGGCAGGGAATAGTCTCGTTCATGTGCAAACTGGTACGTGTTTTTATTTTTAAATGCAGCCATAGAAAGTGGGAAGCATTTTGACAGACGATTATGATAGCTTTATCTTAACATTACCAAGTTGATTCAAAACCACGAAACAAATGTGGAAAGATACCGACATAAAGAACTATCGAAACAGGCGAGCGCTCAAGTCCCTAGTTGACGGTATAATACCAAAATTGCATTTTCACGGAAAAACAAACATTGGAGTCCAAGCAGGGAGTGCTTTATTTAGACGAGTTGTAGAGTCATATATTTCTTATATTAGTGAATAAATACTTGCGGAATATTACTGGACAATGTTATTGCCGAGGAATAGTGCAAGTTAACGTTTGATTGAAACTTCCTGGCAGATTAAAACTGTGTGCCGGACCGAGACTCGAACTCGGGACCATTGCTATTTCGCGCGCAAGTGCTCCCGAGTTCGAGTTTCGGTCCGGCACACGGTTTTAATCTGCCAGGAACTTTCATATCAGCGCACACTCCGCTGCAGAGTGAAAATCTCATTCTGGCAACGTTTGATTGTTGAGTCTGCCATTTCTCACACATAATTTTAGAAGTATGATGTTTGGACCCATTCGAAAGGCTTTTTATCACTTAGACTGAAATAGTAAAAAGTCAACTTCATGTTTTCAGTTCGGAATTAAAAAAGTTCAGCGCATAAAAGAGAGAATTTGTGGATAATACTTTAGTGGCAAACGAAGTAGTATCACATGACGAAGAATCGTCAGCATACCCAATGTATACAAAATTGTTAAGGCTTTCGTGGCCACTTGTTGACAAACTGCCTATTGGCTTCTGTCTCGGGTTCTTCGGCCGACGTTCATCTAATGATTTTTCTGACGTTTCGCCAGCACGAGTGGCGGGCATTGTCAAAGCTTCACCTTCCATTGCCGGTCCAGTTCACCACCGGCAATGGAGGGTGAAGCTTTGACAATGGCAGCCACTCGTGCTGGCGAAACGTCGGAAAAATCATTAGATGAACGTCGGCCGAAGAACCCGAGACAGAAGCCAATAGGCAGTTTGTCATACCCAATGTATGCTACTGAATAGGCTAAAGATAGACTGGTGGTCATTGCTCACGGAGATACCTACATCAGAGCACAAACTATTTGTTCCCAACTAGTGGCGAAACAACGTAGCCGGCGGGTGTGGCAGTGCGGTTCTAGGCGCTTCAGTCTGGAACCGCGTGACCGCTACGGTCGCAGGTTCGAATCCTGCCTCGGGCATGGATGTGTGTGATGTCCTTAGGTTCGTTAGGTTTAAGAAGTTCTAAGTTCTAGGGGACTGATGACCACAGATGTTCAGTCCCATAGTGCTCAGAGCCGTTTGAACCATTTGATTTTTGAAACAACGTAAACAACGGATACGAAAGTTATATTCTCTCTGTATTACGGTATCAAATGGCAAATATTTACTAATATCTGGTGTACATACAGGTCTACTGTCTAGAAAACAAAGGACACTAACTTGTATTTTGTACAACAGCAATTACTCTACAATTTCAACTGGTGACTGTTTTCAAAGAGATCACAACTGCGAGCTGATTTATTAGATACCACGATAATCGTAATTATTAACTGAATTTATCAATATACTATGTGCTTAGTAATTAAAAATTAAGATCTCATTCTTTTATTAACTTCACTTTACTTGAAAGTAGACACCACTAGGATGACGGCCTTCGGCACTAACACAGTGTTTATGGAATCCGGTAGTCCATGACCGTGCTATATGGTTCATTTCCCGTAACTTCTGCAGTTCTTCTGACTTAACACTGATCTGCACTATACGTTTTCACAGCACGATTCTAAGCCGCCATCACCGCCATAAATCCCCCGGCTCTGAAGTTTCCTCTAAGACACCAGCAAGCACGTGCGCAGCCACAACAGTGAGTCTTAAGTCTTCTCGTGTCCTTTGGTCGCTATACTGCAAAACTTCGCGGACGATAGCCCTAGGGTCCATAGAAGTTGTAACTCCTCTCACTCCCAACACTTATCCCCTGCACTCACACACACACACACACACACACGCACACACAGACAGACAGACAGAGAGAGAGAGAGACGTGACTCAAAAAATGTTCAAATGTGTGTGAATTCCTATGGGACCAAACTGCTGAGGCCATCGGTCCCTAGACTCACACACTACTTAAACTAACTTACGCTAAAGACATCACACCCATCCATGCCCGAGGGAGGACTCGAACCTCCGGCGGGAGTGGCCGCCCGATTCACGACATGGCGCCTCTAACCGCGCGGCCTCTCCGCGCAGCGACGTGACTCAGATCATGTATATATGTTTGTAGAATTAAGTCTCTTTGTCTTCCTTGAAGACAAAGGTCCATTTATTTCCTGGATACGTTGCCAACTATTATGTTTTACTTGTCCCACTTGGATAGATCCCAGTGTACTGACCCACCCACATTTCTGTTCTTTTGTAAACGGTGGTTGTTGTTGCGGTCTTCAGTCCTGAGACTGGTTTGATGCAGCTGTACATGCTACTCTATCCTGTGCAAGCTTCTTCATCTTCCAGTACCTACTGCAACCTACATCTTTTTGAATCTGCTTGGTGTATTCATCTCTTGGTCTCCCTCTACGATTTTTACCCTCCACGCTGACCTCCAATACTAAATTGGTGATCCCTTGATGCCTCAGAACATGTCCTACCAACCGATCCCTTCTTCTAGTTAAGCTGTGCTACAAACTTCTCTTCTCCCCAATTCTATTCAATACCTCCTCATTAGTTATGTGATCTACCCATCTAATCTTCAGCATTCTTCTGTAGCACCACATTTCGAAAGCTTCTATTCTCTTCTTGTCCAAACTATTTATCGTCCATGTTTCACTTCCATACATGGCTACACACCATACAAATACTTTCAGAAACGACTTCCTGACACTTCAATTTATACTCGATGTTAACAAATTTCTCTTCTTCAGAAACGTTTCCTTTGCCATTGCCAGTCTACTTTTTATATCCTCTCTACTTCGACCATCATCAGTTATTTTGCTCCCGAAATAGCAAAACTCTATTACTACTTTAAGTGTCTCATTTCCTAATCTAATTCCCTCAGCATCACCGACTTAATTCGACTACATTCCATTATCCTCGTTTTGCTTTTGTTGGTGTTCATCTTATATCCTCCTTTCAAAACATTATCCCTTCCGTTCAACTGCTCTTCCAAGTCCTTTGCTGTCTCTGAGAGAATTACAATGTAAACGGTTATGTCTCTGAAATGAATACACCGCCCAACGATATGATCCGGCATTCAAGTTATTCCGAGTGATAGTTTCCGTTAAGTCAGCGCACTATTTTTTTCATATACGTGAAGTAAGGTCCATGCCCTGTAAGAAAATGGATCATACTCCCCAAAGGTAGAATGGCTAACAACTTGCAAGACGTCATATTTAATCGATGTGTTTTATTCTAGCTGCACTTACACATCTGAACTCAACTCACTGAGACGCTAAGGAAGCTTACCGAAGGACCTGTGTAAATCATAAATCCAATAACTCTTCTAATACTCAGCTCTCAATTGCCAGTTCTACAGCACCCAGAATAATGAGGCGGATTAAACAAAACCATGTTAATAAATGACAGTAGTTCACCCATCGTCTTAGCATAAAACTAAACCTTTCTTTATGTCTTCTTCTCCTGTCCAATGACAACTCGTTCAGACAATTAGGAGCCACCATTAATTCCCACATTGCCCGTCATTAACTACAAAACCCTTAATCCCCACATTGTCCATTAACTACAAAACCCATGCTCAATTACACCAACCAGAGTGCTGACTTTCATCCTAAGTTCATTTATGAGAATATTTGTTGTGTACATAGTTCCGCGTAGTCAGTGCGTACACAACTTTCTCACTAGAGCGCGCCCCGCTAAGCACAACAGCGCAGGCGCAGCGCTCGTCCGTCTCCGCACTACGAGATGGCGCTGTCATAGAGACGGACCAAATTCTGCTTCCGCCGATCCGCGTATTAATATGTAACGCAGCCAATGAGATTGCTGCTAATGTAGAACCTTTTCTCCTCGCGGATCACACTCGCGCAGTGATACCTGAACGCGCGAGGTATTATAACGAGTGGACAGACCTCCGATTAGTCAGTCTGCATTAGTCTGTACCAGTCTGCATCAGTCTGCATTAGTCTGTAGACAAGTTTCAGTCTGCGCCTAATAGGATTACCATATTCCTGTACATAGCCATGAAAATAAATGTATAGACACTTTTGTCAAGTATTAGAGATATGTGAGAATAAGATTAACGTACCAAGACCAAAGGAACTTCAGACTTTCAATTGTGAACAGCATCCAGAATCAAGTTACGTAATGTCTATCCTTTTTATTATTTTAATAAATGTGTGTGAAAATTAATCAAGTTCTGTTTAAAGTTGGTCACCGTCAATCTGCTACTCTAAGTGTGCAAGTGGCATTTCTATCGTCTGACCTAACGGCGGTAGATAAATATTCCACAATAAGACCACGAGACATATTGCTGACACTCGCCTACTTCGTTAGAGTGACAAGTCAAATAAACTGATGGTGTGTGTACCGAAGGTCTTATAGTACGCACACCACAATACTGATCTGTTACTATTATGCTAATGCACCATCTTGTATACTGACATTTGATTCAATAATGAGTTTTGGCGCAGTATTTTGGCCAGCCCTGCTTGGATCCAGTTGACAAGAGATGGTGTTCTGAATTTCCATAACCAGCCAGTATGGGCAGAAGTAAATCCCCAAGCAGTACAGGAAAGAGGGTATCAACACCCATTCTCAGTCAACGTATGGGCAAGTGTACTTGGTGACAGATTAAGAGGGGTAGGACGTCAAACGGGCAGTCTTGGAGCAGAAGAGACACCACAGGACATTTTAATTTCCACTGTCTATACTTTTACGAATAAATTCATAAAACTTTGTCAGCATGACCAGGAAGGATTCAGGATTCACAACCATAGCAGTGTAAGTTCAAAAAAATAACAAAATAATTTTTTTTACATGTGAAAGTTCACCATTTTTTCACTTCTATTGGCTGCGTTAGTTGCTATAGGTACATGTTTCTTCGATGAATTTTGCACAGAATACAAACCATACTTGCAGGTGTATGAAACTCTAGAAATTACTTAATTTATGAAAAAATGAATGTTCTATTACATTTTAAACTTCATGTTTAGAAAAAACTCAAATTTTATAGTTAATTATCTCAATTTTTACCACAGTTTTTAATATATTTGGAAAATTCTAGTGTGGTGTCACCGCCAGACACTACACTTGATAGGTGGTAGCTTTAAATCGACCGCGGTCCATTAGTACATGTCGGTCCCGCGTCTCGCCACTGTCAGTGATCGCAGACCGAGCGCCACCACACAGCAGGTCTTGAGACACTTACTAGCACTCGCCCCAGTTGTACAGCCAACGTTGCTAGCCATGGTTCACTGAGAATTACGCTCTCATTTGCCGAGACGATAGTTAGCATAGCCTTCAGCTACATTTGCTACGACCTAGCAAGGCGCCGTATTCAATTGCTATAATACTTCTGTATCATCAAGAGCAATGTTCTACAAATGTGGATTAAAGTTAAGTATTCCAGAAGCTACGTACTTTTCTTTATAGCATTCATTACGTATCCAGTTTCAGACCTGACGCCAGCCTGCGTGAGCTTATAGCGTGCATTTCAGTCTCCTCCAACAAAACAGTGTTGGCACGTCTGCCGACACTTCATATTGGCGACGAGTAAAAAAGTGTCTTGTTCTTAATACTTGCTGCACTAATTGACTTGTCATGGCTTCGCCACATTCTCCAGATGTACTGTCCGAATTTTATCGCTTGCAGAATCAGCAGACGCAGGCCTTGTTGGATGCCCTTGGACAGCTCGTCAAGGGTCAACGTGCACTGCAAAACGATGCGGCCGCCGCCGCTTCATCGCTACCGCAGCCACAACACGCAGTTGCACCACCAGTCCGTAATTTTCAAGCGGACGTGGAAACATGGGCGGAGTGGTCACACCAATTTGGTTTCCATCTCACCGCCTACAGAATTCAAGGTAATGAGCGGCAGCCTCACTTATTATCCTGTGTCGGTGTGTCCACCTACCGTGTGATAGTGAAATTGTTTCCCCGACGCGATGTAGCAACTCTGTCCTACGAAGAAATTTTGTCTGCTTTAGAAGCCTATTTCAAAGAAACAGTCAATGTCGTTGCAAAAAGGTATACGTTCTTTCGTACGAAACGTACGGCTGGTCAGACTAATAGGGTGTGGGTTGCAACATTGCAAGGCCTTACTAGGGATTGTGCTTTTGAGTGTGAATGTGGACTCCCTTATTCAGATACTATGGTGCATGATGCAATTGCACAGAACGTTTCTGATGTTCGTATACGGGAACAGATTTTGAAACTAGCCAATCCCTCCCTTCAACAAGTGATAGACATATTGGATCGGCTAGACACACTTGACTTTGCTGAGGAATCGTTTGAAACTTCGCCAGCCGTGTGTCACATTAACCGGCCCGCCGGGCGAGCTGCACGGAACTGTAAACAGCCCTCGCGCACGACCGCGCAGCCACGTGTGCCGCGCAAGCAAACAAATGCAGTGCTGAAATCATGCCCGCAGTGTGCAACTAGACATTCGCTTGAGAATTGCCCGTCACGCCAAGTTATTTGCTTTTTCTGTAATAAAGAAAGGACATGTTCAACGTGTTTGCCAGAAAAAGCTCCGAAAGGACGCCCACAACCATTCCAGGCCCTTTGCTTCGCGCCGGAATCGAACCAAGGACATTCAGGCTCGTGAACCTTCGCCCATGGACATTCATGTAGTTAATTCCACTCCGTCCCGTGCCACTTTCTCTAACAGTGACTGTGTTCATCTCACAAATACTGTGCGTCGACGTCGCCGGAAATCGCGTCAAGTCGTGAGTGCTTCTGTACCAGTCTCAGTTCCAATTGCACGAGACAGTCACTCTTGTCGTCAGCAGGACAATAAACTTTTTGTAGACTTGGACTTTCATGGCCATGTGATACCATTCCAGCTCGATCCCGGAGCTGCAGTTTCATTGCTCAATCACGACACGTACAAACAACTGGGCAAACCACCTTTGCGTGGCGCAAATGTTCAGTTAAATAGTTATTCAGGACGGAATATCCCTGTGTTAGGACAGTGCAGCCTTCTTGCAACATATAAGGGACAAACAAAACTTGTGTCATTTTACATCCTTCGTTCTTCTTCTGCAGTGAACTTGTTTGGTTTAGATTTATTTCAGTTGTTTAACTTGTCTATCATAAATCAGGTCCTATCAGTGAACCAGACTGTGCCTTCAGCCAGTGTTTCTCGTCTATGTGAGGAATTTGCAGACATTTTTGCACCGGGCCTTGGTTGCGCTAAGAACTATGAAGCACATTTGGAACTGAAAGTAAACGCGCAACCGAAGTTTTTCAGAGCGCGCAATGTTCCCCACGCATTTTGTGATGAGGTCGCAAGAACATTACACGATTTAGAATCACAAGGTGTAATTGAGCGTGTGCAGGCTTCTCTCTGGGCATCACCCTTAGTAATTTTGCAAAAACCTTCCGGAAAATTGAGACTTTGCATGGACTTCAAGGCAACAGTGAATCCACAACTTGTGACTGCAACTTTTCCTTTACCCCGCCCGGAAGCTCTTTTTGACAAACTGTGCCTGGGTACATGTTTTTCTAAGTTGGACCTAGCAGATGCGTACTTGCAAATACCGGTGGATGAAGAATCCCAGCGCGTATTGGTGGTTAACACGCATCTTGGTATGTATCGATTCAAAAGACTGCCATTCGGGTGTGCATCCGCCCCTGCATTGTTTCAGCAATATTTACAATCTGTTTGTGCGTCGGTCCCTACTGCTGCAAACTATCTGGACGATATTGTGACCTCCGGAAAGACGGCAGACGAACATTTAGACAATCTCCGAATATTATTTCAGGTCTTGCGACAACATGGTCTTCGCTTGCGGAAGGACAAATGTGTGTTTTTTGCTCGTGATTTGGCATATCTGGGACATGTACTCAATGACCAAGGCATACATCCCAGTCCAGAGCACCTTCGTGCCATACAAGACTTGCCTTCGCCGCAGAATTTGACGCAGCTACAGAGTGTGCTGGGTACAATACATTATTATCATCGCTATATCCCCCATGCCTCTTCCATTTCAGCTCCGCTTCATCGCTTACGCCGTAAAGGTGTTCCGTTCGTCTGGTCGACGGAATGCGAACGCGCCTTTCGCCAGCTGAAATCGGCGTTGCTTTCTAATACTTGCCTTACGCCTTTCGATCCCCAGAAACCCCTTTTGTTGATGGTAGATGCATCGGATTTCGGGATCGGTGCTGTGCTTGCGCACAAAGATGGTTCGCATGATCGCCCTATTGCCTTTGCGTCCAAGTTGCTGTCGTCAGCTCAAAGAAATTATTCACACATCGAGAAAGAAGCTTTGGCTCTCGTGTTTGGTGTTACAAAGTTTCACGATTTCTTGTATGGTCGTCACTTTACCGTCATCACAGACCACAAACCTTTGACATCCCTTTTTCATCCGAACAAGCCTGTACCTCCACGTACAGCGCAGAAATTCATTCGCTGGTCTATTTTTCTCTCGCAGTACCGCTACGATATCTTGTATCGGTCCACTGCTAAGCACGGAAACGCCGATGCGTTGTCCCGTTTTCCTGTTGCTGAGGATAGAGCATTCGATTCTTCCGAACTTGCTTGCATGTTCATTGACTCGGAAACCGATGACGTGGTCGAATCGTTTCCGATTGATTTTCGTCGTGTAGCTGCAGCCACAGCTGCCGACCCTGTCCTTGCTACCGTTCTGCGTTTTGTTGCTACGCAATGGCCCTTGTCAAAGTCATGGATCGAGGATCCGTTGGTTCGCCGAATTTTTGCTCACAAGGAGAGACTTTTTGTACGACGTGGTGTTTTTGCTATTGGGTTCTGATAATGATCAGTCCAGGGTCGTGGTCCCACGTTCGTTACAGTCCTCTGTCTTACAGCTTCTCCACCAAGGATATTGGGGTATAGTGCGAACGAAACAACTTGCTCGTCAGCACTGTACTTGGTTCGGAATCGATGCTGCGATTACGAATATGTGCTCTTCTTGCATGGCGTGGGCCGAACAACAATCCGCGCCACCGCGGAAATTCTTTGCATGGCCGAAAGCCACTTCCCCTTGGCAACGCTTACACATTTTGCTGGTCCATTCTGGAATGCTCGATGGTTGGTTGTGGTGGATTCCTTCAGTAATTTTCCGTTTGTTGTCCGGATGTCTTCCACGACGTCATCTACCACCAGCCAAGCGCTGTCTGCTATCTTTTGCATTGAAGGTCTTCCGCAGACTATTGTTTCCGACAATGGCCCACAATTCATGTCCGCAGAATTTCAGTCATTCTGCAAGGCCAATGGTATTCAACATCTGACGTCCGCGCCGTTTTCGCCACAGTCAAACGGTGCCGCTGAACGATTGGTCCGGACTTTCAAGTCACAGATGTTGTAGTTGAAAGAGTCGCATTCTCGGGAGGACGCGTTATTGCTCTTTTTGTCTTCGTATCGCTCTCAGCCTCGAGATGGTCGCTCGCCGGCTGAGTTGCTCCACGGTCGTCCTCATCGAACCTTGATGTCTTTGCGGCATCCGCCGCATCAGGTTTCTGTGCAGCGGCAGACACCTGCTTTTGCTCCCGGAGACGTTGTGTTCTATCGCAACTATCGCGGTTCACGGCGTTGGCTCGCAGGGCGCATTCTTCGCTGCCTCGGCCGCGCGATGTATTTGGTTTTGGGGGCCTCTGGCGAGGTGCGTCGGCATCTCAATCAGCTGCGCCTCTGTCGTCGCACGGGTTCTGCCGCTCCCCGTCTGCTTTCAGCGACGGTGCCGTCCGGTCAGCGCCCTGGGGACCCATCTACTGGCTCGCCTCATCCCCAGGTGTTACCGACGATCCTTCCATTTTGCCCCATGGTGACGCGCCGCCGCCGCCGCCGCCGCATGTTCTCCCGCCGGCGCCGCCCGCAGTGGACGCTTCGCTGCAGCCGCCAAGCGCCTCCCTGGGTCACGCGCCGCCGATCGCTTCCCGTGACCAGCTGTCCTCCGCCATGGAACTCCTGCCCGCTCCGGACCACATGGCGTCATCACGTGTCGGATACCCCGACGCAATGGAGGTCGACCCTTCGGCCCCTCCTGTCTCTTTACGGGCGCATACACCGCATGTTGACGTGCACCCTGGACTAGGTTTTCAGGCGTTTCCTAGCTCCCCTCGGACCGAATGGCCGGGTGCGGGTGGCACAGCCTCGCCTGTTGTTAGGCTCCCCACCTCATCGCATACGTCAACATGGGGCCCTCCCCACGACGGGCGGAAGCCTTATAACACGACCGTTCGCCGATTTGCGGGGGAGGAATGTGGTGTCACCGCCAGACACCACACTTGATAGGTGGTAGCTTTAAATCGGCCGCGGTCCATTAGTACATGTCGGACCCGCGTGTCGCCACTGTCAGTGATCGCAGACCGAGCGCCACCACACGGCAGGTCTTGAGAGACTTACTAGCACTCGCCCAGTTGTACAGCCAACGTTGCTAGCCATGGTTCACTGAGAATTACGCTCTCATTTGCCGAGACGATAGTTAGCTTAGCCTTCAGCTACATTTGATACGACCTAGCAAAGCGCCGTATTCAATTGCTATAATACTTCTGTATCATCAAGAGCAATGTTCTACAAATGTGGATTAAAGTTAAGTATTCCAGAAGCTACGTACTTTTCTTTATAGCATTCATTACGTATCCAGGCCGGCCGCGGTGGTCTAGCGGTTCTGGCGCTGCAGTCCGGAATCGCGGGACTGCTACGGTCGCAGGTTCGAATCCTGCCTCGGGCATGGGTGTGTGTGATGTCCTTAGGTTAGTTAGGTTTAAGTAGTTCTAAGTTCTAGGGGACTTATGACCTAAGATGTTGAGTCCCATAGTGCTCAGAGCCACGTATCCAGTTTCAGACCTCACGCCAGCCTGCGTGAGCTTATCGCGTGCATTTCGGTCTCCTCCAACAAAACAGTGTTGGCACGTCTGCCGACACTTCATGTAGAGTTTCATACACCTGTAAGTATGGCTTGTATGCTGTGCAAAATTCATCGAAGAATCTCCCTTACGTATGAAGAAAAGTGTACCTATAGCCACAAATGCAGCCAATGGTAAGTGAAAAAAGGTGAAATACAAATGTAAAAAAGTAAATTATTTTCTTATACTTTAGAACTTCCACCACTGTAAGTGTAAATCCTGAATGCTTTATGGTCATTCTGACAAAGTTTTATGAATTTATTTTTAAAAGTATAGACAGTGGAAATTGAAATTCCTGTGGTGTCTCTCCTGTTCAAAGTCGTCCCGTTTGACGTCCTACCCCTTAATAGGGCCACAGGTGCTACCACAAAGGTTAACTGGGGATCATTATCTGGACTTTCTCAATGTATTGCGTACCTTCCTGGGTACTGTGCCATTGTAGCAACGAATACAAATGTGGTTCATGGATGATGACGCACCTGCACACTTTCGTCATAATGTGCGCGAACATCTAACGCAGACATTTCAGGACCGATGGGTTGGTCGGCGGGGAGGGGGGGAGGGGGGGGGAAACCTTGGCCTGCTCGTTCCTCAGATCTCAGTCCCCTAGACTTCTGGTTATTGATTGGGACACTTGAAGGAATTGGTCTACGTCACGCCAGTCAACGACGTGCTGACACTACAGGGTCGCGTCTTCAATACGTTGCAGCAGCGCAACAGGTACAAGAACAACCTGGTATACTTCAAAGGGTGCATCATTCCTTACGCTGGAGAGCAGAAGGCTGCATAGTCTTGAAGGAACGTCACGTTGAATACCTCATGTGAACACGTGTTTATCGTAAAAAGTATTCATTTCCGGACCTATGTTTATTGGACTTGTTTTTCTTGTTTCAATGAGTACTACCACCTCTCAAAATATTCGACACTTTGTTCAACACCCTGTACAGAGTTGCTGTGTACAACGGTTATGAGATATATACAATGATGGAATCACATTTTCTGTTACAAATTCTTATTCTTTGATGAAGTCTCCTTTTATGCCCAGGAATCTTGTGCCGATGCACAAATACAACGTCAAGCATATGTCACTTCTGTGTCCCATTTTTCAAATTATTTATTGTATTCCTCCAGAAGCTTGGCGCCTCTCTCTGCTGAATCACTTACAAATCTGAGTGTGAAATCATTTTCATGCCAGTGTGCAGAAGCTATGTTAAGGAAGCAGTCACTTTGTCAAATTTGGTCTAAACAAATAATTATGTTTATTGGAAACAACCAGCTCAGTAGTGTTATTGATAATTTATGAGCTGTGATTTATTTCTACGTGTACCAAATTCAAATGGTTCAAATGGCTCTGAGCACTATGGGACTTAACTTCTAAGGTCATCAGTCCCCTAGAACTTAGAACTACTTAAACCTAAATAACCTAAGGACATCACACACACCCATGCCCGAGGCAGGATTCGAACCTGCGACCGTAGCAGCCGCGCGGTTCCAAACTGTAGCGCCTAGAACCGCTCCGCCACCCCGGCCGGCTCTACGTGTACCCTCTGATGGGATTTCCTCACGGTTCAATACACTGTCCACTTTATTTTTTCATTCAGAAGAGCATTTAGGAGCAAAGATATCGTGAGCGACACTGCAGAAGACAGGTGCGACAAATGACTTTTCAGTTTCTAAAAATCACACGACATACAGAGTAAACTATAACTCCACCAGCAATATTTCAGGGGTGGTAGTATGGACCAAAGCAAGAAAGAAATGTCTGGTAAACATGGGCTCTAAACTGCGTGCCAGTAACCAATGAGCACTAGTTCATCTTCCCTGTTGTGAAGCATCTTTTCTTCTGAACAAGTGCTCATAACTCTTGATTAGTACACATTTTTCTTGTTTTCATCCATAGCACCTCCTCTCAAAATGTATAAAACAAAGAGCTGCAGTGGAAGAGATGTTTCACAGTATCGAAGATGAACAAGTGTCTCATAGCTCTAAGGGTACGCATTTTACTAGACATTTTCTTCTTATTTTGGTCAGCATTGTCTCCCCCGAAAATTTGTTGGCGGAGTTCTGGTTCATGTTGTATATGACAGTCGAAAATATGACAGTTATTGGATTTTAAAGTAATACTAAAATCCAAATACGACGCTTTGGCTTCAGTTGGGGCACAGGTAATTCACATTCATCACAGAATATGTGATTTTCATGCAATAAATGCCTTTCACCATGGACTTTCCATGATATTTTTCCTGTAACACGGAAACATATTCCAGGAGACTGAGCTTCGACAAAAGAAAACACAGACCACGTAAAATATTCAGTACAACATTCTGTAGGCTGTCGTTATCTCAGATTATCTTGACCAAAATAGAAGATTTGAGATACAGTGACTTGATTGAATTGCGTTTTGTTTTTCCAGTGATTAATTTAAGTTTGCAGTTTTTTTTAACACAAGACATCACACACAGCGAGAGTTTCAAAAGTGGCTTTTGCCTACTCCTTTCCCTAGTAAGTTAAACGACCGCAATATGAGAAAAATTATCACCACAGGATGAGTTGTGAATGTTCCTTTTCTTTCATTTTTTAAATATATTTGTATGTAAAATTTATTTTATAAGAAGATAAATATATTACTTGCTAAATTGTTTAGTTTCACATTCGCTTCGCACTTGCCACTTCACGGATGCTTTTGTTCGCTCAGAAGCTTTCCCCGGAGTTCTGTGTGTCAAAAGAAACTTACAGCCATAACAGAAGTACTTAATTGTAATAGCAAAGCAGTAGAGGACACAATTACAGTTCTGCCATCAACGTTGATTGTTTTGTGGTAACGATAGAAAATTGTAGCTACACGTTGATGTTAGCTACTCATTACGAGGAAAAATCCTTTAATGCCTGCAAGGACTTTAGATGAGTTTTAATATATGAACGTTCACAATATTTCACAAAAATATGCATCCATTGTTGCCTTCGTTAATTAAGATTAAATTCTTAAAACTGCTCCCAATGGAGAGCATCTGTAGATGCATTTACGGAGAGATTTCTAAAAGTTAGGGAACGCCGTCGAAAAGCTCTTACCATCCAGCGGCGTAAATCAATAGGCTTAGCCGTAATTTTAGGAAAGTAGGTGAGCCGTGCTGGTGGCGACCTCGGCGCCGTGAACAGTCAAAAGTGTATATTCCGCATTCCACAAGCCCGAAACCGGACTTGTTCAATGAAATTCAGCAAACAGCTACTCCAGTATTCTGAACACAACGGTCAGTGAATCCTTTCGCTAGCACTAGAACCGCACCACGCGTGTGATTTGGGTTGTTTGTACGTATCGTCAGGACAACTGTCTCTATCTAGGAATACTGAATGCGCTCTCCTCTTATGGACGTACGTCTTTGATATTATTCATGTAAATTTCCTTTCTCTGAAATTTATATTTGTTACATTGACATCTAAAGTGGCATAACTTCGAACAGACTATTCCTATCAACAGACGGCGTTTGGTCGCAAATTGTTTCCAAACTCGCCGTAAACGGCGTGTAAAGGGGATCTCTAAAGTCTTCATCCAGCTTTAATGGGCTGCATTTATAGTGTAAGATCAATATGACTTCTGTTAGGAGCGAAAAATAATTATTGTTACTCCTATTTTTCCACGAAACGTTCACCGATGGTCAAGGAATCATCTCCTGCTACGCTGCACATCATCACCAACACATTACGCGACACGTCTGCCGACACAATTTTTCTTGAAGATGTTCCGCTATGCAACTATGCGTCACCTCATTTTTTTACAACACTCACACATAATAAAACTTTTTTATAATACACACTCATACATTAATTCTGATGTTGTTTGTTCAACATTCAGACCCCGGCACTAAGAACCTGACTGTTGTAGAGTTAACTGCTGCGGTAATATGCCTCTTCAGCTCGTCTGATGTGCTCGGTATGCGAATCTTTCATCACTCTCACAAAATGAAATACGACAGTAAGGATAGAGTTCAATATTGTAGAGGTTATTCGAGGCGTAGTGCAATCTCAGTTGGTGAAGAAAGGGGGAGTGGGGACGAACGCTGACTATATGGGGAATAATCTCAGCACTTGCCCTAGGTGATGCCAAGTTAACGACTATTGAATTTTGTTGTCGTTTTCCTTAAATTTGTGGTACGCCTTGAGTGTCAAAGGGCACACGAATACCCTCCTATTAAACAATGGCATATAATTATTAAATTCTTTAGGTAGTAGGAGTCGGTGAGTAACTTTTGGGCCGGCCGCAGTGGTCTAGCGGTTCTAGGCGCTCAGTCCGGAGCCGCGCGACTGCTACGGTGGCAGGTTCGAATCCTGCCTCGGGAATGGATGTGTGTGATGTCCTTAGGATAGTTAGGTTTAAGTAGTTCTAAGTTCTAGGGGACTCATGACCATAGATGTTAAGTCCCATAGTGCTCTGAGCCATTTGAACCATTTGACCCAAGTAACTTTTGAACTAAATCATATTGTACAGTCAACAACTGTGACAACCTAAGAACACAAAATGATTTCTATGGCTGGTTCGCAATCTCTACCAACCCTGCGTCGCTCCCGTTTTGCACTCACAACTGGCCACAGCTTCCTACGAGCTGTAGGCGTGCATTCTGTCATTCAGAGTAAAAGAATAGTGAAGTTAGATTTTCGCATCCCGTCAACGAAGACGTCGTTAAAGAGAGAACACAAGCTCGGAATCAACAGTATGAGAAAAGAAATCGATGGCGATTATTGCAAGGGAAGTATGTACCTTAGCCTTCACTTTAAGCAATTTAGGAAAGGTGCAGACTACTGAAATTTGTACGGCCCGCCATGGATTTGAATTCTGACTCTCCAAAAATAGTATCCCGTTACTTAACCCCTGTGCGACGAGCTCAGTGCGAATTATTTAATAATGACTCTATATTTTTAAAACTTTTAAAACTCTCTGCTATTGTCCAATGATTTTAGATAAAAACTGGATTTATCATATCTGCATAGAAAAAGCAATGAAAAGGGGTCGAGTTTCATCCTGTGCCAGCAAATTATTCAAAATTCTCTCAGAAAAGGAGAACGTCTGCACTGAAGTCATTGGATTACGTTGGCTTGTCGTTACGATATTTACTGACCAAACCCTATAATATATGTTATTCTAAGTCGGCAGGAAGCAAAATATTAGGTTCGTAGTCAACCTCATTATGTTCGCTTTCGCGGAGGAATAATAGATAAAGCTAATGTTTTTTTTTTCTGGTTGAAAAATTCTTCAGCATTGTGCTTGATGATACAAAGAACAGCTGCTGCGCAGGACAAATACACGTAAACCTCAGCTCCTGTCGGTTGGACTAATATGTTCAGGTTCAGTCGTGTGTTAACAATATGGACTGCTCCATATGGCCATTATTACTGGCAAAGCAGAGAGATTTAGTGAGCTCTGCGAGGGCACACAATAGGGACTATTGAGACCGACAAGCACAGCGGAGCTCTCAGCAACGGGCAGTACTTCAGTTCCGTGCCGTGTTATGCGGTCCGCTAGAGCCAGCAGCAAATAGCCGTAAGTTCTGTCGTAGCACGAGGTCTCTCTTCAAGTCTGTCACCAGTGGTGGTGAGGGTAGCTGTAATGAAAGTAATTTAAAAAACTGGCTCCCTTTCATAACATTCTACTCATCAGCCACAGAATTCGCAACTGCTTCACTTTATTATCCTATATGTACAGTCATGAATGGAATTTGTAGACCCGTACCTGTTTGTTACGCTGCTCTTCAACACTTAACTGTTTGTTATATAGCATAATAGTGAGGAGCCACAGTGCTACCAGCATGTTTTCAACTCACATGTGTCTTACGTTTACCTCACAAATATCAAATAGTGCTAGACCAACTAAATTTCAGGAAAAAACAGTTTAACACGGAAACAAGTGTGAACAGAGATAATTTCACTGCACAGTAACTCACGAATATAAATATCAATTGCAGAAATAGTTACAGTTCACAGATGCCTCAAATCCCGTAAACAAATATGAAATTCACGTAGTCCACAAAATCACTCACTGAAAACACAGATGAATAATCTATGTCCAGTGAGAAGTTAGAGTCTGTAACTCGCACTCCCAAACTGTGCCAAGTCCAACGAATTGTAACAGTGTGCAAATGAAATGGCTTCTCGGTTGCACAGTCACTCGACAAAACCACACTCACCAACACCAACTGAAGACAAAAAACACATAGACCCCTTGATCCCTAAAACTTGACCTTAAACACATCCACTGACGTCATATGCTATGGAATTAAAGTTAGATACTCAAATAATAATCACCTTGTAAATTTGAACCTAATTGCACATGTAAGACAATACAAAATAATGAAAAACAATGCAGTCATAAACGAAGTTCACTAAACATGTCCACATCCAGTTCTACAATGTGATGAAAGTTACGTAAAACACGTGTGAAATGAAGATCTCGGATGTAGACTGTGGCAAGGTTCAAATGGTTCAAATAGCTCTGAGCACTATGGGACTTAACATCTGTGGTCATCAGTCCCCTAGAACTTAGAACTACCTAAACCTAACTAACCTAAGGACATCACACACATCCATGTCCGAGGCAGGATTCGAACCTGCGACCGTAGCAGTCGCGCGGTTCCGGACTGAGCGCCTGAACCGCTAGACCACCGCGGCCGACACTGTGGCAAGGACAAGTACGCTATTTCGAGAAATTGCCCAGTAAAGCTTCAATAAATTCTCGTAACTAATATATTTCAAGTACACTCCTGGAAACTGAAATAAGAACACCGTGAATTCATTGTCCCAGGAAGGGGAAACTTTATTGACACATTCCTGGGGTCAGATACATCACATGATCACACTGACAGAACCACAGGCACATAGACACAGGCAACAGAGCATGCACAATGTCGGCACTAGTACAGTGTATATCCACCTTTCACAGCAATGCAGGCTGCTATTCTCCCATGAAGACGATCGTAGAGATGCTGGATGTAGTCCTGTGGAACGGCTTGCCATGCCATTTCCACCTGGCGCCTCAGTTGGACCAGCGTTCGTGCTGGACGTGCAGACCGCGTGAGACGACGCTTCATCCAGTCCCAAACATGCTCAATGGGGGACAGATCCGGAGATCTTGCTGGCCAGGGTAGTTGACTTACACCTTCTAGAGCACGTTGAGTGGCACGGGATACATGCGGACGTGCATTGTCCTGTTGGAACAGCAAGTTCCCTTGCCGGTCTAGGAATGGTAGAACGATGGGTTCGATGACGGTTTGGATGTACCGTGCACTATTCAGTGTCCCCTCGACGATCACCAGTGGTGTACGGCCAGTGTAGGAGATCGCTCCCCACACCATTATGCCGGGTGTTGGCCCTGTGTGCCTCGGTCGTATGCAGTCCTGATTGTGGCGCTCACCTGCACGGCGCCAAACACGCATACGACCATCATTGGCACCAAGGCAGAAGCGACTCTCATCGCTGAAGACGACACGTCTCCATTCGTCCCTCCATTCACGCCTGTCGCGACACCACTGGAGGCGGGCTGCACGATGTTGGGGCGTGAGCGGAAGACGGCCTAACGGTGTGCGGGACCGTAGCCCAGCTTCATGGAGACGGTTGCGAATGGTCCTCGCCGATACCCCAGGAGCAACAGTGTCCCTAATTTGCTGGGAAGTGGCGGTGCGGTCCCCTACGGCACTGCGTAGGATCCTACGGTCTTGGCGTGCATCCGTGCGTCGCTGCGGTCCGGTCCCAGGTCGACGGGCACGTGCACCTTCCGCCGACCACTGGCGACAACATCGATGTACTGTGGAGACCTCACGCCCCACGTGTTGAGCAATTCGGCGGTACGTCCACCCGGCCTCCCGCATGCCCACTATACGCCCTCGCTCAAAGTCCGTCAACTGCACATACGGTTCACGTCCACGCTGTCGCGGCATGCTACCAGTGTTAAAGACTGCGATGGAGCTCCGTATGCCACGGCAAACTGGCTGCCACTGACGGCGGCGGTGCACAAATGCTGCGCAGCTAGCGCCATTCGACGGCCAACACCGCGGTTCCTGGTGTGTCCGCTGTGCCGTGCGTGTGATCATTGCTTGTACAGCCCTCTCGCAGTGTCCGGAGCAAGTATGGTGGGTCTGACACACCGGTGTCAATGTGTTCTTTTTTCCATTTCCAGGAGTGTATATACAACTTGATTTTTTTCGATCACGTAACTTATTGTTTTCAAATATGTTTACAGCAGTGACATATTTTTAAAATGAGGAACTTCACCAAAATTTTATTCTTAAGACTTAGTTACTTGGTACTTAACATTCTTCACTTGCGAACGGAGCGCATTTAACAGGGGTTAGCAATGATTTACCACTGGTTACTCGCTGGACAGATTAACGCAACGTTACTGAGAAACCTCTTAAAAATACAAGTTTAAAAGGGCAATTGTTTCAGTTTTTGAAACTAAGGTTTCCATTAACGGCTTTTGCAATGATAAAATATAATAATAATCTCAAAAGTTATTCTACAGTCTTAGCAACCATGTAAACAATGTTAAGGATGGCACTTTTTCTATCATCAACCTTTAATGCAAATTCATGTAAACTGTGGTAAGGGTAGCTGCCATTTCTCGGTTTATCATGGAACTATCAACTAACATGAATAAAGTACATCACTGGCCGCTTCGTATTGCGTGTAACAGGGGAAGATTTGTAGTATTGGCAAATCCGCATATAAACTTTAAATAAACTCATCCGTAGATATTTATACACAGGTATGATTTTGAAAATAGCTTGTTGTGATGCTTAATGACGTCTTCAGCTTTCATTTTATATTTCATATCGTAAGATCGCCCCTGTGGTTCCACTGTTATTAGGTTTATAACCTATCACAATTAAAATGATTTCAACATAATTAAGACTTATCCTAAAATGATCCTTCCAGCTACAATGAGCTCGCCTCATAACTGGAATTTTTCTGGAGTATTTCATTTTCCCATGTCATTCTTGTAGGGTCTGCAACATAATTTCGTTAGGAATATGATATTCATCTCGCATTTTGTTTAACTTATCCGCTGCTGTGTCGTCTCCACACTGCAGCCAAGCGTACTTGTTTCATTCGGGGAAAAAAACAGCTTACCTGCATGGCTCGCTAGGTCAGCTAGCAGCTGCGAGCTGTCAAAACACTAACAACCACCTCTCGCTCCACGACCCAGCGTCTCGTAATGTGAAGAGAGCTAATGACAATAAATTACTTCACAGTTTGCCTTCTTCCTATATTACAATGTGGACCTCGTAAACGGATTTTTAACTGATTTGTCACTGTGTTTTCAGCTCTTCAAAAGTGACACAGTCCTTATTAATTTCTTGTCATTGTAAATTCAGTGAACGAACAGAGAAATAATAACTGAGATGCTGAAGTTGAGGCACATTAATCAGACATTTATGCACTCTGGAAGGAAATTGTGCTTACATTTTGCAGAAGTTCTTGAACTACACTCCTGGAAATTGAAATAAGAACACCGTGAATTCATTGTCCCAGGAAGGGGAAACTTTATTGACACATTCCTGGGGTCAGATACATCACATGATCACACTGACAGAACCACGGGCACATAGACACAGGCAACAGAGCATGCACAATGTCGGCACTAGTACAGTGTATATCCACCTTTCGCAGCAATGCAGGCTGCTATTCTCCCATGGAGACGATCGTAGAGATGCTGGATGTAGTCCTGTGGAACGGCTTGCCATGCCATTTCCACCTGGCGCCTCAGTTGGACCAGCGTTCGTGCTGGACGTGCAGACCGCGTGAGACGACGCTTCATCCAGTCCCAAACATGCTCAATGGGGGACAGATCCGGAGATCTTGCTGGCCAGGGTAGTTGACTTACACCTTCTAGAGCACGTTGGGTGGCACGGGATACATGCGGACGTCCATTGTCCTGTTGGAACAGCAAGTTCCCTTGCCGGTCTAGGAATGGTAGAACGATGGGTTCGATGACGGTTTGGATGTACCGTGCACTATTCAGTGTCCCCTCGACGATCACCAGTGGTGTACGGCCAGTGTAGGAGATCGCTCCCCACAACATGATGCCGGGTGTTGGCCCTGTGTGCCTCGGTCGTATGCAGTCCTGATTGTGGCGCTCACCTGCACGGCGCCAAACACGCATACGACCATCATTGGCACCAAGGCAGAAGCGACTCTCATCGCTGAAGACGACACGTCTCCATTCGTCCCTCCATTCATGCCTGTCGCGACACCACTGGAGGCGGGCTGCACGATGTTGGGGCGTGAGCGGAAGACGGCCTAACGGTGTGCGGGACCGTAGCCCAGCTTCATGGAGACGGTTGCGAATGGTCCTCGCCGATACCCCAGGAGCAACAGTGTCCCTAATTTGCTGGGAAGTGGCGGTGCGGTCCCCTATGGCATTGCGTAGGATCCTACGGTCTTGGCGTGCATCCGTGCGTCGCTGCGGTCCGGTCCCAGGTCGACGGGCACGTGCACCTTCCGCCGACCACTGGCGACAACATCGATGTACTGTGGAGACCTCACGCCCCACGTGTTGAGCAATTCGGCGGTACGTCCACCCGGCCTCCCGTATGCCCACTATACGCCCTCGCTCAAAGTCCGTCAACTGCACATACGGTTCACGTCCACGCTGTCGCGGCATGCTACCAGTGTTAAAGACTGCGATGGAGCTCCGTATGCCACGGCAAACTGGCTGCCACTGACGGCGGCGGTGCACAAATGCTGCGCAGCTAGCGCCATTCGACGGCCAACACCGCGGTTCCTGGTGTGTCCGCTGTGCCGTGCGTGTGATCATTGCTTGTACAGCCCTCTCGCAGTGTCCGGAGCAAGTATGGTGGGTCTGACACACCGGTGTCAATGTGTTCTTTTTTCCATTTCCAGGAGTGTATTTGATGGAAAGGAAACTATCGACAGCGCTAGTGCTGAAAGTTTCTGTCACATGAGTGACACCGTATTAGGGATACACTTTCGGTTGGTCGCTAAGCTACCAGTGACAGTATGTTCAGAGAAATATGACACGAAAGCAGTGAGCATATTGCTTCATCGGTATTAATATGAATCTTTGTCTATATGCAAATAAAGTTATGTCTAACAGTCTTCCGAGTTCTTGTATAAAGATCCTGATAAATATTTCCTGTTCTTCCTAATCTTCTAAAATTTAACTAGAACGAAAGTCACTAACCAGCCCAAAGGTCTAGTGGATAAATATGAGAACACATCTAAAACCTACACTACCGCACCAGTCGGACAAGAGTGGCGCTAGTAGCGGTACAATGAGAATGCGTATCAGGTCCTTTTCCCCTGCCAATTTCCAATGGGGGGGGGGGGGAGGGTGGTGGTGAGAGGAGATGGTAGTGGAAAGGGGACAGGGGTGGAGCTCAACTGACCTATTTTCCAGTAAAAATTTGAATTTGCCACCATGACGACAGTGCGATATTGCCACATCTATGGCTGCCATCTTGAATAAACTTGGCAACAATGCAGAGTGGGGCCACATGCAATTTGCTCTACTACTCTTGTGTTCAGCGGGATTAAAACGATGAGATAACACAGACTCCACATTCCAACTTCACCACTTTACAGCTGAGTTACAAAAGAAATGAAGCATTCATCTCTCTCTGACTGCTCAGTGATGGCTCAGACAGAAAATTCATGATACAAAACATGAAATTAGCTGTAAATTCTGTGAGCTACCTAAACTCAGGACCAAAAAATTATAAAATCGATGCCACATCTTAAGTGACCACAATTCAAAATATTTAATGGAAATGACAAGAACATATCAAGCAAACACAGCAGGATAATTCTGAGCCACTCCAGGAAATAAGACGACGATAATAAAGTTGCCATACATATCCTGCAAATATATAAGGATGTACACCAAGAACAGGAATAATACGTTTCCAAACCCAAACATTTTTAAGGTACACTGCTTGCATGACAGTGGAAAGCAGCTGTAGAGTAATTATGACCAAAATATCAAAGGAATATGCTCGGAGCTAACGCATAGTCACTAGTAATATTCAGATCTACCCACTGCAACCCGAACACCATAAACTAAGAGCATACAGATTTACTTGAATGGTCCTCCTCCTCGGTAGCTACCACAATTATTTTCATTTTTCTGCCTGAAGTGTATTGCAAAGCTTATTTGCCACAAGCAGATCATATTCTTTTTACTACTTTCCACTGTCTCCTGTGGTTATACTGCATATATATTGTGAATAGATAGTAGTTTGACACTTCGATCATTAGAATATTAAAAAATGTTTGAGTGGAGCGAAAACAAGGCTCCATAGATATTACATATTGCATTTTTGGCCAAATTTTCATAGCTACACTGAGAGTGGGAAATAGACAAATGTGCTATCAAATCGATCAGGTCATGCTTTATAAAGAAGTATTTACTTGTTCATAATTGATCATGTCAATCATGAGAAATTTAGTGTTTTGAGAGAAGTTACGTAATGGCTTTTTGTCCAAATTTTCATAGCCAAAAGAAGAGTAGGAAATGGAGGAATGGGGTATCAGATTTACTAGCGTGAGATCTAGTTTTGGAGAAAGAAACCTGGAAATTACGAAATTAAAATAAAATTTCGAAAGAAATGGACAACTCTTTTGTGAAATGATTTGTCTAAAAGCAAAACAAAGTATACCAGAGAAACATTTTACACACTTACGAATGGTGCTCAGAACCACGTATACCAAATGAGGTATCGATTGAGAATTTAAAGGAGTATTCATATTCCACACAAAATGTGGCTTTGTGTGATACTTTAACTTTAAATTCTCAGTCAACAGCTCTTTTTCTGTACATGATTTCGAACATCATTCAAAGGCATGTAATATGATTCTCTAATCTATTTTATTTCATACTATTAGACAAATTATTTCACAAAATATTTGGCATTTTTTCGAAATTTTATTTTATTTGGGAATTTTTTCATTGACACTGTCCCAAAAACCATGAACAACATACTGTTACAAATTAGTAGATTGAACTTTATAGGGAAACCGTGCGTAATGACTAAGTAAGTGGGCTCAAAAACTTGTGAACAAGTGGAAATAATCAATGAGTCCAGCGAAAATTCGCCTTCAACCTTGCTAACATGAAGTAACAAACGGCTGTCTTCAGTCCAAGTACAACAGACCACCAAACCGTGACAACATTGTCTAGAATATGACGTCGGAAAAGCGACTGATAAATGAATTTGTTAACTTTCAGAACATTTAAGACAGAAAGAAATCAAATAAACAATAAGAGACCCACCACACAGAGCGTGAGGTAGAGTTTCTGTTCAGTACCAACCAGCCGCGCCTATGTCCTCTTAAATTACTCCTTGTTTATTTCATACTAACGAAATTGACCTTTCCTTGAACTTTTTTTGCTTAAAATCCGTTTTCATTAACTTCTAACAATGACTGAGTTGACATATCACTATTTGATTCCTGTAAGGCCAATTTTGGACGTATGCGAGTTGAAAATACGTTCATAGCACTTAAATCTTCTTGCCTCTGATTCCAGGTAACAGACAATAAAGCTTTGTAGCTCAGCATAACAAAAACGCGAGGGGTTTCGTAAATTCTGTCGTTGACCATATCTAGTTACTTTGAAAACCACAAAACAGTACTTGGTGGAAGACATGTACTGTATAACTTTCTACCTTTATTTCTGGTAAGTCAGAATTACTCCTATTTTAACGTTGTAATTATAACTCAAGGTTCATCTTAGAGGGAGTAAAATGTTTCATAGATAGCCTGGAATTTCATAATTTTATGAAATCGATGGGTATCACTGCAGATTTGAATTATAATTTTACGATCATTTTCTTTCGTGGATGAGTTACACAACTAGAATTTACTGCAATAAATCTCATTCCAGCATCTTTCTTCCTTACAGTTAGATCTTTTGAAACCATATCGCCTAAAATAGATATAGGAAGGCACTGTTCTCCGATACTATATGCTAAAAATGGTTCAAATGGCTCTGAGCACTGTGGGACTCAACTGCTGTGGTCATAAGTCCCCTAGAATTTTGAACTACTTAAACCTAACTAACCTAAGGGCATCACACACATCCATGCCCGAGGCAAGATTCGAACCTGCGACCGTAGCGGTCGTGCGGTTCCAGACTGTAGCGCCTTTAACCGCTCGGCCACTCCGGCCGGCTACTATATGCTGTTACACCTCTATCACTGAACAGCGAATTCATTATCTCGTGGTGTCCGCTATCAACGACTCATCCGGTGGGCAATAAGAGCCTGGGTCAGGCCACTGACGTCGAGCTCGAGATAAAATCCGGCTGCCAGGCCGCTGCAAGACACTTCAGATCGTGCTGTAATAAAGTCTCAACGTCGCTTATGCCGTCGTTCGTGACCTGACTGTTTACTGAATTTCAACAGGATCGCCGTGTGGATTGGCATTCTATGGATTAGTGACCTGCACTATCTGGATTATTCTCTTAGTGTATTCTACAATTTATAACTACACAGAGCAGACTGAAACTGTAGACTATCAAGTGATTGCACCGTATCCACATTTCCTGTATAAGACAGAGCAAGTTGCGCCGTAGAATGTTGAAAAAAAATGGTTCAAATGGCTCTGAGCACTATGGGACTCAACTGCTGTGGTCATAAGTCCCCTAGAACTTAGAACTACTTAAACCTAACTAACCTAAGGACAGCACACAACACCCAGCCATCACGAGGCAGAGAAAATCCCTGACCCCGCCGGGAATCGAACCCGGGAACCCGGGCGTGGGAAGCGAGAACGCTGCCGCACGACCACGAGATGCGGGCTAGAATGTTGAACACTGGCGATAGGGAGTCTGACTTAGCGTGTGCGCAAGAACAACAGAATAAGTTCAGTGCGCACGATTATATTAGGCACCAGCATTTTACACGCTACAATTGAGAGCCCTCTAGGGGCAGAGGGCTGCAGATACGTAGACATGAAGAATGATGATACAGAATTTTAATAACGTTTTTTTTTACTTAAAAAGCTTCAAAACTCTGAGGAACTACTTTCAGCCCGCCCCCTTACGTCTGCAGCTTCACTTCCATGCGAGCAGCATAACTGAAATTGTTAAACACAGCGCTTTTCTGCCGACTACTACCCAGCTTTTTCATCTTTCCCACAAAAACAAGGACGAGGAGGAACAGCCTATCGCATACGTGTCTAAAATACTCACTTCAACCCAGATCAGTTACAATCATAAACTGAGGAAGCTCTGTCTGTCATATTTTGCATCCAAAAATCAAGTACATTTATTTATAGCACAAAATATCACCTCATATTCCACAAATCATTAATTTTTTATTCAGTTGAAACAATAGCATTCCACAAGAAACAGCACAACGCCTACGGTACTGGGCCCCTTCCTCACTAGCTAAAACCACTCAAAAATGGTTCAAATGGCTCTAAGCACTATGGGACTTAACATCTGAGGTCATCAGTCCCCTAGACTTAGAACTACTTAAATATAACTAACCTAAGGACATCACACATATACATACCCGGGGCAGGATTCGAACTTGCGACCGTAGAGCAGCGCGGTTCCAGACTGAAGCGCCTAGAACCGCTCGCCCACAGCGGCCGGCTACATTTGGGAACTGATCCCACAAATGACCCTCTGGAAACTTTGTGGTACCAAATTGACAACACCTTAAAAACCTTTCCTGTCATTGTAGCCACAACTGCAAAGGATGCAGCTGAGGATCTTATCCTCAAACAAGTTATGAAATACATTCACCAAGGTTGTCCAGAACTCCTCCCACTCCACTGCCTTCATACATGCCTCGCATACACTATCTGACAAAAAAGTATGGTACTTCACAGCTATCCAGTGTCCTCATATGTTACCTTTCATGTGACAGTAACTTGGTGCTATTTTTCAACAGGACAATCCTCGTCCACAAGTGACAGACGTCTGTATGATCTGTGTGGAAATCCAGATCCCCAAATCTGTTCCCATGGAGCAGTAGTGGGACCACCTCAGATGCCAAGTCTGTACCAGTACCAGTTACAAGATATCAAGGACCAGTTACAACAGTTGTGGGCCAACTTGCTTCAGGAGAGAAGACAACAAATTTATGGCACAGTTCCCTATCCAATTACGACATGATCAAGGCCAAAAGGGGTCCAAACTCAAACTGGTTAGTGGGTTCATAATGCCAAGTTCTTTGTAAATTTGACTCGATTTTGTAATCACTGCCGTAAGATCACCTACTTTCTTAGGATGTCAAGTAGCATTTCGTTCCGTACTCCCCTTCCGGGAGATTCACTTTTTTGTTAGCATATTTTTCCCTAAAAAAGTAAAAAAGAATCCAAAAGGTACATGCTGACATCTGAGGACGACGAATACTGGGTACTCAACTCACCGACACTGCATCAGCGTCTTAAACCTTTTGCAAGCTGACCACTGGGGGGAAACGCACATGAATAGTCTCGCAAGGCAACATGCCAACCGGCCCAGCATCAAGCAGTGCATTTAGAGGACTGCCTGCTCTTCTGAGATCTGCGCATCAACCCAGTAAGCAGGTCTGCGATAATACCAAGCCTGGTGAATACGGCAGCGCCTATGGGAGTGCGCCAATGTGGACTATGTGGCAGCTTCCTAGTTTTCCAAGTTGTCAGAATACATAGATCGAATAGCAAGGAAGACAATAAGCACTTTAAAGTAAATTATCGCTATTGATGCGGCCCCAGAAACAATTGTTTCGGACAACAGTTCTCAGTTTTCACTCAGTAGGTTTCAGGATCATTGCTCTCAGAACGGCGTAGGGCACCTGACAATGGCGTCGATCCACCTTGCTTCCAGTTGTGAAGCTAGTAGTTCATGTGCATCTTTATGGTGCAGATCTGGAAGACGCTGTCAGCTGCACCCCAGACCAAGTTCCCTAAGCCAGTTCCTGCCCATCTCCAGGACCACACCGATATAATGGCACACACTGGTGTAAATGTTCTATGGTCACCGACGCTGGACTCTCTGGGACCTCCTCAGACCCACAACGCATCCTTGCCAGCACAGGGGTTTGGGCTTGCACCGTTGAATATCAGAAGTCATCCGAGCTACCCAGGGAGGAGAAATGTCCACAGTGGACGCCAACGTTGTCATACTGGTACATACGCTTAACAGCTTCCACCTTCAACTACCACCACCACTGAAGGAACCAGATCAATGCAAATAGGAATGCCTGGCAGATTCATGTCTCCAGGTTCTGCACTGTCACAGCTTATGGGACCCTTTTCTGGCTCTTGTTCCACTCACTGCAGAATGGACCCAGAGACCAGAGGACCAGTTTCATCTGGCTCCATTATCCACATCACACCCCTGTTGCAAGCAGAGGACACAGCAACACCAGAGATCGATATGGACTGTGAAACTTCAGCTGGCTTGTCCATCCACTGTCAGCCTACTATTATGGCGATGACTAGACCAACAGGCACACTTCGTGTCCTACACAGGAGCCCCAGTGGGCCGTCACATAGGTTTGGCCGCTAACATCAAGCCCGAGATAAAACCCAGGCTGCTGCAAGATACTTCCAGTCACGTGGCGATTAAGTCTCTACCGGTTTACTCTATATTTTCGTGACCTAGCTGTTTATTGAATTTAAATTGGTTTCCTACAAGTTACTTCAATGCGACATGGACTGGAATTGTGAACTATCTAGTGGTTACAGTGTATCCACCTTTTCTGTCTAATGAAGACTATGTTGCATTGTAGCCGGAGAAATACTGTACTCAACCAATATAGCACCTATTTATCTACTTAAAAGTTTTATATTACATTTCTTTATTTTTAGTGTCAGCAGCCAGAAATAAAATATGCCTATCATCTGCAAGTATTTCTTAATTTCTTAAATAACGTCATTCCTCGGAGTCTAACTCAGTGATTCATAATACTGCGCATAGTATCATTGTGTTATAAAATTTCATTGTGTCTACACTACTCAGCACAATTAAGGGATCACTTTTCCGAAACCCCGTAATTGTCTCCCATTGTGACGCTGAAGTATGAAATTTTCCTCTAAGGTACCAGGAACCTTCTTCTATAATGGAGCAAATGCATGGCGCTCTGCGACTTAACCCTCGGGCTCGGCGATGCTTCAAACAGCAAAGTGTTGACACATTTGAAAATTCCACAGTTCAGAACTTCATGTGAGGTGAAAGGTGGGTTAATGGTATCACATCAGCACCAAATTTTACCATAGTTATGCCCCACACCTTATGGACGTGCACATGGTGGGAAGATTGTCACACCAACTCTCACCCACATTTCACCTCCTGTTTCGACGTTTCTGCGATGGAGGTCATAATCGCAACGACCAGCACTGAAATTATGCGATTTTCTTGTGGCTGACCAAAGAGAACATTTCAGTCATGCCGCTTCTCAAAATCAACGCGTTATCACCTTAGGGGGTGGTATAAAGGACATCAATAAAGTCACCCTTTCTCTTGGAGCGTTAATTCATTTCGCGGTCGAAAATGACAGTTCGCAGTGTGTTGAGCAGCAGGACGAACTGCTCGAGAGTCTTTGAGATCACTCAGACGATTCAGCTGTTGACTAAGAACGTCGTGGCCAACAAATTCACTGAACATGATCGCATCTCTTTGGAATGCAGTGCACCGGCAATTTTTACTCATATGGACAGGATGGAACGAACAGGCATCGTTTGAAACCATTAGACTCTCGATTTGAAGCAGAGAAGTGTGCTTATACTTTCTCAGCCCTCCTAATTCGTGCCCTCCTGTCGCGTCATCACAAAAGGGTGCGACATTGGCATCTGCGTGAATAAGACGACAAATAGTTTTTTTTTTTTTTTTTAAGACCTGCTTCCAACCTCAGTTCGGCAACACAGTACCACTCATCCACCTTTGCTGAACACCTTAAACATGTACCTGTACAGGTAGAAAATGTGACTAGAGTCCTAGGTACTTGCTGACAGGCTACGTTGCTGTTATTGCGCCTCCTAGTAGGTCATTCGGAATGGGAGGGTATCGAAGTGGTTGCCTGTCTGTAAGCGCCAAGGACTTGGTCACAGCTTCCTTCTGCTCAGGTGTTCAGATACATTCTTAAAGTGCTCAACAAAGGTGGGTGGGTGGCACCGAGGGTGGTGTAGAACTGGTTGGACGGGAGTCTTACAAGCATTATTTCTCGTTTTATTCACGCATGTGTCAATGTCACAGCCCTCAGTGATCACGCTGCAGGTGGGAGCGCAACTGGAGGGCTGAAAAAACACAAGTACGCTTTGCTGGCTCGGATGGCGTTCATATTTCGTCGAATGGTTTCGAATGGGCCCTATTAGTTCCACCCTGCACAAGAGCAAAAATGGCGATCGCACTGTACTCCACAGGGGTGAGACCATGTTCAGGGAAGTTGCTAGCACATGACATCCTTATACAACGGTTTAATCGCCCTAGATGTATCAGGAATGTCAAAGGTAGTCAGACACGTCGTCAATTTTCTTATCACATTGGAAATTATCTCTTTGACGGCGAAATGTGTGGGAATCAACGCCCCAAGGGCTGGAGTGATTTCATTGACCCATAAGAAAACCACATTAGTTCAGTGCTGGACGAGGCCTTTCTGTTCTCCACTGCAGAGGCGGGGGGTTAAATGTGGGTAAAAGAGGTTTCCCACCATGTGACGCGTCCACTATGGTGTTGGATATAACTGTGGCGATATTTGGTGCCAATGAGGCATCATTAACCCACGTTACATATCGCATGAAATTCTGAGCTGTGGCATGTGTCAACACAGTCGCTGAACCCGGGACTTACGTCACAGGGTGCCATGCTTTTGCACTATTACAGAGGAAGGTTGTAGACACCACTGAGCCAATTTTCAAACTTACGCGTCGATATAGGGAATAATTACTGGGGTTCTAGAAAGTGATCCTTTAATTTTGTTGCACACTGTGTTTTATTATCTTCGCAGTGAGAGTTCTTGCAATCGCGCTTCATATCCACTGAAAGGTCTGAGTCTTATTATTTTATCTTCTCTTCTTCATAATTTGTATCATTCTCAAGACAGTGGAGGTAAGACATTTGCTCTGACGTTACTTGAGCAGTGATATCTTTTATCACACGGGAACGTTTCTTAAGGTCGCCATTACTCCAGTTTTAGTACAAAAGTTTTTTTGTTATAATGGGAGCTTACCCGACGAATTGTGAGTTGTAGACTGCTAGTTGTACATTGTGCTCATTTCCTGAATTTTCACTTTTGGGACTTATGCTCATCTTCTAAAAACTACAACGGAATTTACTCAGTACATGGCACAGTGCGTGGCAACATGTAGTCTGCTGTCATACTACATAATAAAGGATTTTGTGCTTATAGTCACATTCAATGGATAAGACAATTGATGGGCACAGTTTTGTCCTGTATGTAGTAATGGCAGTTTCGACTATGTATATATATGCATTTTACTATTGTAGCAGGGTCAGAATGGTCCGAATGTTACATACCTCGTAGCAGGTCACGAAGACGTTACAGAATTGTAGACACAGCAATGAGCACAGAGAACCACCTTCTCAACTGTCGTGGAATCACACTGGCAGTGAAAATTGTAACAGGTTTACTTAGCAGAACACATACAGCACTCGAAGGCAACGTCAAGATAGAGTGCGACGCCTACAGGCAGCCACGCCTGCGTAAAGGCAACACCTGTTGCATGCTGGCTGTGAACGGACGCGAGCTGCCGAAGCAGAACCAGCGGCTCTTCAACGAAGTTGCGGAAACGCCGAACGCCAGCTGTCGACAGTAGATCACGAACGAGTCGCCTTCAGGTACGATCCGCGCACCAAGGAAATAGGTTGAAGTCAGCCAGTCATAAGCCCGCAGGCTGAAGACAACAGTCCAGCTCCCGACAGCATCGGAACTACGTGCAGCCCATTACCCTGTGTTTAACAGAGACAGCGTCCAGTAGTATACGGGGCGATCAGAAACTTTCAGTTTGAAGGCCGTACAGTCCAAAATCGCTAGGCCAATTAGGCAAAATCGCCGAGATCATTGAGGCAATCATCCTACCGAATCACCTGTTTGAAGATAACCGTTTGGTACAAACTGTGTCCTGAAGTCCGTAACTGCCTGCTGCATGTCATCGTCCGACAGGAATCGTCGAACCTTATAGGGCGTTTTTAGGGATCGAAGGTTCTGCAATCACATGGGGAGAGGTCAGGACTACAGGGCATGCGCTGGAGTGTCTCTATACAGTCCGTAATGGATGGGGATGGTGTCAGGGCCTGTGCTTGAGTATCTCCCAACTGTCCATAATGGATGAGGCTGGCGTCTGAGACCTGCTGGTGTCTTGTGTCGGACCGCGGCCACCACGGAAGCTGGTGCACTATTCCACAATGGTGGTTTTAGACTTACATGCTGCCCCATACACATTATTCTATCTCCAGTGGGTGTCTACCGATGTTTGTCCTTTGGCAGTCAAGAAAAGAATATCAGCACGTTGATCCTGTTTAGGTGTGTGTATAGCCTCGCCATAATTCACACTTACCGCACACCCACTTGAAAGACAAGAATGTCACACTAATCCGTTGCCTACACGTCGGTGCTCATACACCTGCATCAGAGTCGTGCTTCGTTGCATATATGCTGCTGCTACGCCCTAAATCGGAAACTTTTTGATGGCCCCTTATAGCTGAGGCTGCATGACCCACATCATTTCGGTGACTGGCGTGGATTACTTCTCAGTGCTGGCTGTGGTCGATGACAGTTACTGCATGGCCCGAGTAGGCAGTATTTATGCACTGGCGGATGCAGAAAAACTGCAAGGTGGGGGCACTAAAGATATTTTGAGCTACTTTTACTGTAATAAAAAGTAATCAAGTCACATGCAAAGTTTAACAGTTTTATTTAAAATGATTATATATAAAAGACAATGACATCTTATGGTATAAAAAAGTTACAATTGTGGTTCTCTTCCTTAAATTATGAATTATATGCATCTATTCTTCATGGTAAATTGATTAATTACATCGTCAATAGGACAGTCAATGTCAGGGTGAGTGTTCAACAGAGCTAAGCCATTAAGTCGATCCTCCTTCACTGCCGACCTCAACCATGTCTTTGTACGCCGCAGTGTTGGAAAACTTTTTTCTACTGTAGCAACAGTTAGGTATGGGAAACTATTGTTACGTTATTAGTAAAAATATTGTTACGACACTCGTAACAATATTTTTACTGAGAAACTACTATGAATTACTATTATTAATACTTTTCAAAATCAACTGATCACTCTCACTCTTGGCTAATCTTCACACTTGGACTTGCTACAGCTAGGACGTTTTACTTATTCATTCTTCAGTCTCAGTATTTCTGCTTCTGAATGTAAACTAGCTTCCTATTCGGAGAATAGTCCGTTTTTATAACGCTACGTATTGAAGGTTCTCTGAACAAGAAAACAGTAGAATACTAGCGACTTTTCTAGAAAAAATGCCAGACAGAATAACGTATCGAGATCATTAGAATGGCCACGACTTTTCTCGTAGGTATGTGTTAGTTATCTATGTGTCAGACAGAAACGTATAAAATACGATGACGCGGACGAGCGTGCTACAAAGGAAAGTACAACTACTCGATAACTCGGTTGAGTCGAGTCAACTGACGAAAGAAACGAACGAATAGCGTGCGGGCTGACTGGCGGGGCGGCGCGGCGCGGGTGGTAATGCGGTCGGCTCCGCGATGTGAGGCGCGGGTGGTAATGCGGTCGGCTCCGCGATGTGAGGCGCGGGGGGGGGGGGGGGGACGCCCCGCTCGCCCCATACGTATCCGCCACTGTATTTGTGGCTGCTCGGCTTGGCCCTGTTGTGACAGGTCATTATTTTTAGTCACATAGACCATGAAAGTAATGGAAATGGAAATGCCGTGTGGCTAGGGCTTCCCGTCGGGTAGAACGTTCACCTGGTGCAAGTCTTTCAAGTTGACACCACTTCGGTGACTTGCGTGTCGATGGGGATGAAATGATGATGACAAGGACATCACAACACCTAGTCCCTGAGCGGAGAAAATCTTCGATTCAGCCGGGAACCGAACCCGGGCCGTTAGGTGTCACATTCCCTCTCGCTGACCACTCAGCTACCAGGAGCGGTCCATGGAAGTAATGTAGTGCCAGACATTGCATGGTGTTCCCCAAGTAACCACAGCAGTAGCCTGGGCTTCATACCATGCCGCGTTGAAAATGGTCCAACCCCAGCAGCAGTGGCAGGGTTACCTGTGGTAACCGACTCGCTTCAGCGCCCAAGCGCAGACTTCCATCATGTCAGATCAGCACTTTCCCTGCTTTTGGCAGCGGAATGTGGCGGCCGATCTCTGACCCGCCTGGTCGCAAGATATGGACGCTAGTTAGGGAAGGTAGTGGCATGACATTCCTCCCATCTTTAGATCATCTGATACACCGAACTGCAGGCTGGCTTTACTTCTGAAAATCCGTTGACAATATATCACGCTTTTTTTACATTTATGTACACTTTTAGTTTTAGTTGTTCTTGTGGTAACATAGCCCAGTTTCCAATGTTCGTTGACTGGTACACTTAATGACTGTTTATTTGCTGATGGTGACCCACTCGGCCAACATATGGTGTACATGGGAGTGCGGCAGGATGGTAAGTTTTCCACCATAAATAGACGTAGGCTGCACGGATGATACCCAAAATCAAGACGATACTTTCAACTGAAACGCTATTGCCACTTCTCTGCGGTGTTATTTTCTCGATATTGTTGCACATCCTAAAGCATTTGCACCTCACTAATGCGCCCCTACTGTGCTGGTAGCATCTTGTCCAAACAGTTAAGGAGGTTCAGCACCAAGGTACTGCTCAATAAGCCAGGTTTTGGGTAGGCAGTATACCTGAAGCTTTGTCAGGCTAGTACAGTAGTGGATATGGTATGTTTAGAATCTGAGCCTCTGTTAGGGTTTCTAGGAGATTAAAAGTTGGCTCCGAAACATTGCCAGCCATACTACGTATTAATACGCCGCTGTCTCGGAACTCCAACCGTTCTGTACCCTTAGGTCGCCCCTGCTCGTAACAGATTGCAGCATGAATGTATACAGTGTGATCCCGCTTTCTGGAAATAGGGTTGTGGTGCAAGGATGTACCATTAGCATGTTTCCACTAGTGTTCTTCCAAGCAGTAATTCTACTTCACCCCCCTCTGTGCAGTCTGGATCACCTGGAACCGCATTATATAAAACTTTACACTATGCATTACTTCCACCAAACCAGAGTAGGTCACGATATGCCCGTCCTAACACTACACATAATTATTTGCAACATAACAAACATATTCTCAGGTATACTGCCAGAAAAAAATCAGTTCCTCAATTCAATACGCTAAAAAGACAAATTAACAATATTGCAAGCTAAATACACAAAAAAGAAAACACAACTGACCCCAAATAACGTATACACCATTCTATTTATTAGCCACGATTACTACAATTCACACTCTCCTACATACATTATCACTGGCCTCTCCAGCCATCACTTAGAAATTCTCAAGTGCTGAACATCACAAAAGCTGCTTAAAGGCATTAAACCATCAATCAGCTATGTTCCCATCACTGCACTATAGGACAATATACCAACACTCAGAACACCAGAGTTTCTAAAAAGCAATCCTCTGAGCATTCCAAACATGGATTAGAGAAATAATCACCCACGGAAAATCAAACTCCTACAATCAGTCACAACAAATGAACATTCGAAATACAGTAAAAGATCCTCAAATTAAAATCTTAAGCAAAATTCATATACACGAAATTATAAGTAAACAAAGCTCCTCATAAAAAAGGCAATCTATCACGTCTCTCTTGTTGATCTAAGTTTATTATCTATAAATAACACACAAAACTACGTCACCCACCAAAATAAACAAAACTCTGTTTCCGTCATTTGACTTTCCCCTTTAAACTCAACGAACCCCTGAATTACCATAAAAACATGACGAATTAATCTGAGTTCACTATATATACGACCACCCCAAAACAGTTAATGGTTATTACCTCTACACATTATCATCTGTAACTATTATCTCCACATACTGTAATAACTTTCTTTTCCATTTGTGCAATACACAATGACACAATAAATACACTCAAAAAACATAAAAATCTTAATATACTACTACTTTTTCAATCTAATCACATATGATAATGTGTGTGTAGCCTCTACAGGTGCGGCTAGTGTTTCCTTCCTCCCTTCCCATCCCCTCCCCCCCCCCCCCCACTCACACACACCCTCATTGGAAGTGCAGCTGATATTGGTTGCGATGAATCGGGTGCACCCCTAAAATGATGTATACACATATCTGACACACACGAGTGTTGTGCGTCTCGTCAACTGCATTTTGGTATATAATAAGTTATGGTAACACTGCCAGTTATGTGTCTGCATCTATTTGTTTAAATGTGTCCGGTTTCTGTGATCCACTCCACCCCTGTACTGGCAGAATGTGGTCTTATAATCAGCGATTCATAATGCCGTAAATGGTATTAAAGATCTGCCTCCACAGATTTGTTCATGCATGATTTGACCAGTACAACCCAATCGGTTGATGGGTTGCACTAATCACCAAATGCCCATTTTTCTTCTCTATCACGACATTGTGCGTAATTGGTTATAGGACCACTATTTGTCAATGTAGTTGTCTGATGACAGTGGAGTGGACATCCAGAACTCGTCGCATTTCAATAAATAAATGCAGATGTATGGCTGATGGTGTTATCATTACTTCTCATCAGCTGTTGTCTCACTATCTACCTGAGGTTAAGGATGAATTTACAGAATCAACCGTTAGATGTTCTCTGGTGAGGTCATCTCAATAGCAGGATATGGGCTGTGAGACAAGGTTATTAATTTCTTCATTTTCGTCTTTGGGATATATGGGCTTGTCAGCATTACCCACTGTCACACACAATAGTCCAATAGCTTATTACTGTGCTGCTCTAACGCCTGTTGACATTCAAGGGCGTTTATATTGGCATCTTGCATTTGTTTCCACCCCAATTCTGAACATTTTCGAGAAATTTCGCACAGGCTCTCCATTTTTCCCTACCTTAAGCCGTCGGAGCACGGACCGTGCTGTCGAACGTTAACGTCGAGCGTGCCAAATTCAACGTGCTGCTGAACGCTCAGGAGCGATGCGACTTGTGCATACGGTACGTGGGCCCCAACGTGGTATACGCGATCGCAACACACTCCAGCGGCAGTTGCGGGATGTTTCTCGTTCGTAAATCACACTGTTTACTCAACGGGCGCACGTAAAATTCCCACGTTAGCTCTATTAAAACGCACATTTCCTCCATCGTCCATGAAAAGGAAAGTACTATGTCCAATCAATAAGGACACAGGCTTATAAAAGTGCCATTACAAATAGTGCGGTACAAATTTGGAATACTTCTCGGCATAAGATAAACATTATTTCATCATTCGTACATTCTAGTAAAACCCCAAGGTCAGTCTTCCTTGATCACTGTTCCTTCCCAGTAGCAGAATCTTTGCAACATGTGAATTGCGAAGCGTAAAAGGAAAAGGAGCAAAATAGCTTTATACAACTATCGCAAGCTGTCCAGTTGATTAAGTCAATCGAACGAAGTCACCCCTCAAAGAAAAGATGAACTTATATTTACATAACCTAATAAAAACGGGAATGATAGGAAAAAAAATTTCGGTAGTGTCAAGACGCGAACCACCGTCCCAACAAACAACTCAACACAAGTCAGTGACGCATCGCATTACACCTAACCAGTAACGCATCCGTTGTATCTAATTATAGTATATTAGCCCTTGCTGAAAACCTTAATCGTAGATATGTTACTAATTGCAATATAATCATAACAAATTGTGCCATTTTGGGTGCATCTACAGTCTTCAAATAGCCTACTCTCATAATGCGCAAGTTACAATAATTCTTTTGCCACGAATATGATGTTTCTCATTATTGTATTGGAACGAATCACACAGTTAACAACGGGTTTTCCAATGATTCTCAATTTGCTGGTGCTCAAAAATGGCATGTATACATATACTCTTGAAATGAATGCCAATATGGCGCCTCACAACTCTGTACTGAATGGAGACGGCGTGCGTGTGACGTAGTTGGCGTTGTGCCATCTCATTGGTCAACGCTCAGACGCACGCTCATAATATCTGACATGCCAGATATTGCTCTGCACGTTCGGAAAGACCCCAGAACGTGTTATTCGACGCTATGACGTCAGAAACTTGACACGCTCAACGTTCGGATGCATGGGCCGTCTGTCGACGGCTTTAGGTATGGTTACCTCAGATGGTGAATGCAGTTTTCGACGTACACCCCCTCATGTGGCGGCTGGTGTCTCATTTCGTGAGATTTACATTTATCAGATTTACATTCATCAGATTTATCAGATTTGAGAGTATCCCAACCTTAGTCATAGCTGTTTAGATAGCAGCATAGCATTTTCCTTACTAGTCAATGTAAACGCTTAGTTGTTGCCTGAGGCTACGAAATAAAGGACTTGTTCTCATTTTGCGAATATGCAACAAATATCACAACTACTTCATCACTTCCGCCAAAAAGTTAATGCTCTGGTCCATGATGATTATTTCGGTAACCCATTATTGTGCATTGAATGTCGGCTTGCTGATGAAGGATGGCAAACATCCCTACACACTGCCAGAAATGTCCTGCAATTGTCAGAACATATCGGCTTTCTTCTTATGTCTGGCTAAAAGGCCAAAAATGTCAAAATGGTTCAAATTGGTCTGAGCACTATGAGACTTAACACCTGAGGTCATCAGTCCCCTAGAAATTAGAACTACTTAAACCTAACTAGCCTAAGGACATCGCACACATCCATGCCCGAGGCAGGATTCGAACCTGCGATCGTAGCGGTCGCGCGGTTCCAGACTGAAGCGCCTAGAACCGCTCAGCGGCCACAGCCGGCGCCAAAAATGTCCATTCTCATCAATTCGGTATTTTTATTGGCTTCCCGTAACATCCGCAGTGGAACAAGTTGATGGCTTTTTCTGCCTGCTGTGAACATGTCACACTGTTTTCAACATACAGCTATACATTTGTCCATGTGTACACGACCAGCATTGTTTGATTACTCTTCATTGCCTGGTTCTGTGCGCTCTATGACCAGATTACATATGAGAACGTACTTGTTTCAACAGTTTATCTTGCTGTGTGACAGGAACAACAATGCACAGCCCAAGTTTTGTCGTCTTACATAATACACGATTGTGTATGAGACATTTGTGGTTGCATTACAAATAGTTTGCAAGCCATAAAAGCTGCTAGCACGTTTTGCCACTCTACAGTACTAGAACCTTCTGCCTGTATCAAACCAATCTTCCTACTGAGGCCATCCACAGTACCACTTTTCTTACCAGGTTTGTGAACTACTGTGAAATCATACTCACTGGATTTCTGCACCAAAAGTGAAACTCTACCGAACAGTTCCTTTAATCCTAATTGTCGCTTCAGTGCTGTGTGATCCGTTATTACATTAATGTTGTTTCTATACAACTAGCAGCAGAAGTATTTCACACCACATGTAATGGATTAGCATGTCCTTTTCTGCAGTACAATAATTCCTCTCTGCTTTGTTCAGTTGCCATGACATGCAGGTGATCAGGTGTTAAAACCTGTCTCTTGACTTAAAACAAAACCTACTGAATGACTGCTAGTGTCTCACAATAATATTAATTCTTTCTCAAAATCTGGAAAGACCAGTACTGGACTAGTTGTCAGCAATTCCTTCAACTTTTCAAATGAAATTTTGCGCTCCCGTGTCCAGTAAAACTTCACTACTTTCTTTAATACGTGAATGAGAGGTTGTGCTCTTCCAACAAATCCAGGGACATATTTCCGATAGTAATTTGTTATCCCTAAAAACCACTGCGATTCCTTGCAGTTTTTGTAAACTTTCTACAGTGATCACCAGTCTTGAATCCGTTCTGACTCCGTTTTATCTAATTACATGTCCCAAGTAATTCACTTCTCGTAGTAGGAAACGACGCTTATCTATGCTAAGAGTTAGGTATACTGCGCAAAATTTCTGAAAACGCTCCCTCAATCGATCTGTATGCTCTCACACATCCATTGCTAACACAATAATATTGTTTAGATACACAAACATCAATTGTGACATCAGTCCCCTCAAAACTTCATCCAACAACTATTGCAACAAGGCTGATATATTTTTCAACCTAAACAACAGTCACTGATACTGGTTTTGACCCCAAGGAACCACAAATGCAGTTTTTGTTCGGTCCCGATACTACTTCCAGTTGATGACAGCTACGTAATAGTGGAGAAATACCTGCGCTGTCTAAATTTGTCAAGGTGTCTGTTATATTCGGTGCTGGATACACATCCATTATCATGCAACTGTTGACAAATTTGTAGTCACAGCAAAATCAATACTTCTTCATTTTGTTTAAACCTTTCTTAGCACTATTACCACAGATGCACTCCATGGACAAGTACTCCCCTCAATTATATCATGAAGTAATAGTTGATCAGTGAAATCCTCCATCATCAGCTGAGCGTGATGGTGCGCTCAATATGGCTTATGGTACTCACGCGATTAAGTAGCAGTTGTGATCCTGTGTTGTGCCACTGTGGAGGTTGCTGGTAAGTTTAAAGATGCACTCATATTCTAACCGTAACTTCTCCACTGCTACTAATTCCCTTATTAATACATTATATTCTCATGAAATGGAGTTACACTGAAGGCTTCCACGTTCTTAGGTTCTCTCAACATCATCTTCAGCCAGAATACATAAACTGGTATGTAGGAACTAACAAATTTCCACATCCTAACCACGAAACCTTCAATACATTCATTCTACGTCTGTGATGCCTCATTTAACTATCCACATCTATAGCTATTTTGTCTCCTATATCGCCTTACTAGACCTCTTCTGAGGAAATCAAACGTTTGAGCATATTTCAGGTCCTCTTGTTACTTTACATAATTTGTCGCATCCCCAATCAAACTTAACATGGCCATTTGTAACAACTTTTCAGCTTTCTAAATGCCCCAGACTTTCGCTGTCGAAAGGTTATACACAAACCTCAATATATCCTCTCCTGTCTTGACAAAACAAAGTAGTTGCATTTAGGGTAGCAACAGACAAACTGAATGAAGCTCTGTCTTGTGCACAGCATCTACACTAGTGGCCATTAAATTTGCTACACCAAGAAGAAATGCACATGATAAACGGGTATTCATTGGACAAATATATTATACTAGAACTGACATGTGATTACATTTCCACGCAATTTGGGTGAATAGATCCTGAGAAATCAGTACCCAGAACAACCAACTCTGGCCGTAATAACGGCCTTGATACGCCTGGGCATTGAGTCAAACAGAGCTTAGATGGCGTGTACAGGTACAGCTGCCCATGCAGTTCCAACACAATACTACAGTTCATCAAGAGTAGTGGCTGGCGTATTGTGACGAGCCAGTTGCTCGGCCACCATTGACCAGGCGTTTTCAGTTGGTGAGAGATCTGAAGAATGTGCTGGCCAGGGCAGCAGTCGAACATTTTCTGTATCCAGAAAGGCCCGTACAGGATCTGCAACATGCAGTACTGCATTATCCTGTTGAAATAAAGGGTTTCGCAGGGATCGAATGAAGGGTAGAGCCACGGGTCGTAACACATCTGAAATGTAACGTCCACTGTTCAAAGTGCCGTCAGTGCGAACAAGAGGTGACCGAGACGTGTAACCAATGGCACCCCATACCATCAGGCCGGGTGATACGCCAATATGGCGATGACGAATACACGCTTCCAATGTGCGTTCACCGCGATGTCACCAAACAGGGATGCGACCATCATGATGCTGTAAACAGAACCTGGATTCATCCGAAAAAATGACGTTTTGCCATTCGTGCACCCAGGTTCGTCGTTGAGTACACCATCGTAGGCGCTCCAGTCTGTGTCGCAGCGTCAAGGGTAACCGCAGCCATGGTCTCCGAGCTGATAGTCCATGCTGCTGCAAACGTCGTCGAACTGTTCGTGCAGATGGTTGTTGTCTTGCAAACGTCCCTATCTGTTGACTCAGGGATCGATACGTGGCTGCGCGATCCGTTACAGCCATGCCGATAAGATGCCTGTCATCTCGACTGCTAGTGATACGAGGCCGTTGTGATCCAGCACGGCGTTCCGTATTACCGATTCCATATTCTGTTAACAGTCACTGGATCTCGACCAACGCGAGCAGCGATGTCGCGATACAACAAACCGCAATCGCGATAGGCTACAATCCGACCTTTATCAAAGTCGGAAACGTGATGATAGGTATTTCTCCTCCTTACACCAGGCATCGCAACAACGTTTCACCAGGCAACGCCGGTCAACTGCTGTTTGTGTATGAGAAATCCGTTGGAAACTTTCCTCATGTCAGCACGTTGTAGGTGTCGCCACCGGCGCCAACCTTTTGTGAATGCTTTGAAAAGCTAATCATTTGCATATCACAGCATTTCACGTCTGTAGCACGTCATCTTCGTAATGTAGTAATTTTAATGGCCAGTAGTGTAACTGCTTATGCAAGTCTGTATTATCTACTCACAGTTTAATTACCTGGTCTATTAAAGACTGGACCACTTCCTGGGTGGTAACCACCTGTGCCTTTGACTCAGACGTTATAAATCCTTCATACGACATTCAACAACAAACAATAGGAAAAACAAAATACGATCAACAGAACGACTTAACCCTAACAACTCAACCTATCTCCCTGACCATTAACCACACACAGCCATTGCGTTGCAAATGACTCCATACAGTACATACTATGACCAAATAAACTACACTGAGTACCTCTAACTGGACAGACTCCAGCTTTACCTTCCTTCGTATGTCCCCTGAACTCATTCTCACCCTCACTAACTTTCACAAACTTCACTTTCAAATGATTCCACCAGTCCAATCTGCCTGATATTGTACGATACGTGAAGGATTCACAACCTGATAAGATAGCTCTTATTCACTCATTCCGCTGCACTGATGATGCCATATGGCAGACCATTATGTTGCTCGACGTCAGACAGTGCTGGCTTAGGATGGTCCCAGTGTTATATGCGTCGTAGTAGGTCGCTATGATGTTGCAAGATGGTAGACAGAGCAGTGAGCAAACAGAAAAAGCTTCTCGGCCATTGTCGATTCATGTAGACGGTGAGACTGACAACAGGGTTCCGAAGTTGTGACATAATCTCGAATAAAAACTTGATATGGAAAGAGCAGAATAACAGAATAACAGTAGTTCTGAAACTTCTTGGCAGATTAAAATTGTATTCCAGACTGAGCTTTGAACTTGGGACCCTTGCCTTTCGTGGGCAAGTGCTCAACTGACTGACCCAAGCTAAACTCAGAGCCGGTCCCCACAGCTTTACATCCTTTCTTTCGCAGGAGAACATCTGTGAAATTTGGAAGGCAGGAGAAGAAGCGTTGGCGGAAGTAAAGCTGTGAGTACGGGTCGTGAACCGTGCTTGGGTAGCTCTGTCGGTAGAGCACTTGCTCGCGAAAGGCAAAGGTCCCGAGGTTGAGTCTCGGTTTGCAGACAATTTTAATCTGGCAGGAAGTTTCATATTAGCATGTACTCTACTGCAGAGTGAAATTTTCACTGCACCCAAAGGCGTCATCTTGGTGGACTGCAATTCCTTCAGGCGGCCAAGCCCACATCAGCACAACACTGGTGGTGTGCTGGCTGTGAACAGACGCCAGCAGTCTCAGGCGTTTGTATCAGTGATCTTGCAGGTAAAGCAGCGCCAGCAGCTCGCCGGCAGAAAAAGCTCGGAACCGTCGAATGCTAACAGCCAGCCGTACTAGGTCAGGAATGGCGCGCTCTCAGCCATGGACTGGGAACTGTGGACATCAGGTGGCGTGCTGGAGAGGGTTAAAGTCAGTCAGGTGTAGGTCCCATCTGGAAGACACCAGTTTAGCCCTCGGCAGCATCAAGACTAAGAGCAGTCAATAAACCAGTGGCTAGTGGAGGGAGCGTCTACTAGTAGTCGAGACTGGATGACCCACAACGGATCGACGACTGGCGTGGAGTACTTCTAAGGACAAGCTGCGGTCGACGAACGGTACAGCATGGCCGTAGTGGGTGATAGGCCTAATTATGGCCTTAGATTTCGCAGACCACAGAAGAAGCAAAGCGCCAGGTATGTTGTAATCCAGGTCACCACTGTGGCGGCCTGGCCTTTGTACGGTGTTGCGTTCACATACTTCCAGCCTCGATAACAGCGGCAAGACTAAACGTGTGGGAACCGGCGCGCTTGAGTGCTGAGCCCAGACTTCCGTCATCCAACGTTCAGCACCTTTTCACTTTTTGGCAGTGGAATGCGTTGTCAGACTTCTGCCTTGACTGGTCCGAAGTTACGGATACTGGTTTGTAGTAGCGTAACACTACCGAAAATTGAACAAGATTTCGACGTATATCAAATATTTTATTAAATAGTTAACACCGTCAAAATATTCAAATGTGTGTGAAGTCTTAAGGGACCAAACTGCTGAGGTCATCGGTCCCTAAAACTACACACTACTTAACCTAACTTAAACTAACTTACGCTAAGGACAACACACACACACATGCCCGACGGAGGACTCGAACCTCCGGCGGGACAGCCGCCCGGACCGTGGCAAGACGCTTGAGACCGTGCGGTTACAACGCGCGGTAACACCGTCAAGAACATGTTTATTTAACAGGATTCATTCAGCACCCAAAAGTCTCTTCTTGGTGGTTCGCGATGCCTTTAGATGACCCAGCCCATTCCCATACCTAGAAATCTTATTTTACTTTCATAACAATTCAAGTCAATGTAATACACTCTTCGCACGCTATATCAGTTCTATTTTAGAATTTCAACTGTACTGTTGCTTTTTATTTCGACGACGATCTGTAGCACCCATCTTCTGCTCACTGTCTTGTGTATTTGATGCTGTGGTGTTGCATATAGCTAAAAATGGCCAAATATTGTAAAGGAAAAAGGTGTTTTTTACACAATCCTTGTCCGAAGCAATGGCTTCTACTGCTTCAGTTAACCTGGTTTCAGTACATTGGCGGTGTACTTTCTAGAGAGACTTTCAAAACTATATGCGCCCTTTCTTTCTTTCTTAGCGAAATCATTTAAATAACTTCGTGAGCTGCAACTGAGAAAATGAAATCTTGTAAATAACCACAGTGAGGTGTCGATATCAAACAGATATGGCATTCAGTGGGTGGTGAACTATTTTCATCATCAGAATATGAACTGTGTGACTAGAGACATAGCAGTTGCCTCCGCAACTTTGATCTAGTTACTTAGGCTAGCGAAATGGGTCAATAATCTGAAACCAGCAGAGTCGCAAACTACTGCATGATGATCAGGAAAATGATTGGTTCCCATTATTAACTACCGTCCAGTGGTGTGCGGGAGTACTTCAGAGATTTTCTTGACAAATTACAACATTTTCTTGTATTTATCCAAAGTCCGGCCTGTGATCGGCGAGAAAACGCATATTATTGAAACAGAAACTTCGATATTTTCTGCTAGATCTGCAGAACATTTTGTGAAGAGATATTTGGCTGCAATACAGGCAAAGCACGTTACAATTTTCAATAATTAATAAGTGTCTACTGATCTTTGCTGAAAAATCGCGAAAGCAGTGTTACGGAAAAGCTACAGTGCAAAATCCTCGGTTACTTTATTTACCTTTGCTTTCTAAAGAATATACCATAAGATCCCGAAAAATATTTGTGATTACGGTATATCATTATAGCCCTATCCTTTGAGCTCATTAGGTAGTTTCCTCTTTACATCTCTTTGTTCTACTCAAACTGGTCATGGTTACATTGTGTTCACTGTACGGTAGTATAGCGGGTTAATGAATACTTTTTCCGTTCCGTTACTCAAACTAATTATCATACTATAAGGTGGTATGATTAATTTGTCATTTTTATATCACGAACACTGATTATGTCTTCATACTGTTTGGAAGCTGTTCCTTCCCAATCCATTTCTTTACCATTAGAATCAAGTAAAGAACTGTTTAAATAAATATTGTTTCACACATGTAACTGTACTGTAATTTAAATACAATTTGCTTGACAGATCTAATTTATATTTAGGAGAGAATAAGGGTTATTATAACTGAAAAGACTCTTAGCAAAATGAAGCAAACCGGATGCTCAGTGAATCTGACGATAATCTGGTAGGCATTAGGGAAAATGAGTTCAGCCATTAGCAGTAATTACATATACGGCAAGAATAACTTTTCAGAAAAGTAAGATAGTGAAGAAAAGCAGAAAGGCGCATGACAAGGCAGACATGGCTATTTTTCCTCATTATTTACGCGGCCATAACAATTCATTCTGGGTGAGGGTATTGCGTGTGCCAGGGAGCACGCACGGTGTAGCGGGCGGCAGGAAGTCTGTTGACAGCAGCGCTTACATGACAACCCGGAGGGGCGAAGGCGACGCCCCGGCCCAGTCTGGGGCTGCAGACGTCTGAATACAGCCAGCACGCAGCCGAATTAGCAGCCCATTCTACTGCCAGCAATTTCGCGAATACACATCATCAGGGTACTTCTGCGCTACACATCTCAGTCGGTCTTCAGTTTTATGGTGAGATGTGCAACTGTAGATGCTCTGCTACGGTTTATTTGTTTTGTGTCCTGGTTTTCGGCTTCTAAAGTCCTCTTAAGACAATATCAACGATAAAATAAGCCTTTTCAGAGTTGTCATATACTCGATGTCGATGATGATGCTGTTATCGTCTTCTGTTCGACGATAGGTTTGATGCACCTCTACACGCCATTCTATTCCATGTAAGACTCTTCGTTTCTGCGTAACTACTAGAATCAAATTCAATTTGAACATTCTTGCTGTAATCACGCTTTACTGGCCACCTCGACAAGTTTTGCTCACAAACCTCCCCTCCATTACCAGCTAAAGAATTCCTTGATGCTCAGTCCCTTCTTTTGGTCAAGTTGTGCCATAAATTTCTTTTCTCCTGAAATCCATTCAGTACCTCCACATTTAGCAATTATATACAACCGCTCGCTCACAGAAAGATCCGTACCCAATACTGGAAAATTGCTCGAGTCACACCAATACCCAAAAAGGGAAGTAGGAGTAATCCGCTGAATTACAGGCCTATATCACTAACGTCGATTTGCAGCAGGGTTTTAGAACATATACTGTATTCCAACATTATGAAGTACTTCGAAGAAAACGATTTATTGACACATAGTCAGCACGGATTCAGAAAATGTCGTTCTTGTGCAACGCAACTAACTCTATATATTCAGAAAGCAATGAATGCTATCGACAGGGGATGTCAAATTCATTCCGTATTTTCAGATTTCCATAAGGCTTACGATACCGTTCCTCACAAGGGTCTTCTAACCAAACTGCATGACTATCGAATATAACCTCAGTGTTGCGACTGGATTCGTGATTTCCTGTCAGAACGGTCACAGTTCGTCGTAATAGACAGAAAGTCTTCGAGTAAAACAAAAGTAATATCTGTTGTTCCTGATCTATATTAACGACATAGGAGACAATCTGAGTAGCTCTCTTAGATTGTTTGCAGATGATGCTGTCATTTATCGTCTTGTAAAGTCATCAGATGATCAAAACGACTTGCAAAATGATTTAGATAAGATATCTACATGGAGCGAAAAGTGGCAATTGACCCTGAATAAGGAAAATTGTGAAGTTATTCAGATGAGTACTAAAAGAAATCAGCTAAATTTCGATTACGCGACAAGTCACATAAATCTGAAGGCTGTAAATTCAACTAAATTCTTAGGTATTACAATTACAAAAAACCTGAATTGGAACGATCACATAGATAATATTGTGGGTAGAGCACACAAAAGACTGCGATTCATTGGCAGAACTCTTAGAAGGTGCAACAGGCCTACTAAAGAGACTGCTTACACCACGCTTGTCCGCCCTATTCTGGAGTATTGCTGTGCAGTGTGGGATCCGCATCAGGTGGGACTGACGGATGACATCGAAAAAGTACAAAGAAGGGCAGCTCGTTTTGTATTATCGCTGAATAGGGGAGATAGTGTCACAGACATGACACGTGAATTGGAGTGGTAATCATTAAAACAAAGGCGTTTTTCGTTGCGACGGGGTCTTCTCATGAAATTTCAGTCACCAGTTTTCTCCTCCGATTGCGAAAACATTTTGTTGCCACCCATCTACATAAGGAGAAATGATCATCACGATAAAATAAGAGAAATCAGGGCTTACATAGATAAATTTAAGTGCTCGTTTTTCCCGTATGGCGTTGGAGAGTGGAACGGTAGAGAGACGGCTTGAAGGTGGTTCATTGAACCCTCTGCCAGGCACTTTACTGTGAATAGCAGAGTAATCACGTAGATGTAGATTTATCCGGTCGACCCATTCAACATACAGGATGGTTACAATTAAACTTTCGCTACTTGAGAGGGAACCCAAGGAAAACGAAAATTTTAGTGTAACACCATAAATGATACGGAAAATATTTTGTTTTAATTAATTCTGTTTAATGTCAAGTATGTATTTTTTACTATGTAATGTCTATGGCCTATTGTAATGAAGCGGAAATTTGTGTAAAATTTTTTCTCTTTACCATTTCAATTTTTTGTATTAATTGGAGAAAAGTAGTATTTAATTATGGTTATTTTATTTTGGCTTATTAATGTGTTAAAAAGTTGGGATTTTATTACATATGTTTGCTTGCAACTATGTATAAGCTGGTCCATACCTAGGGATTTGCATTGTATAAAATGAAAAGCAACAATACTTCCCATCTACAACGGAAGTGAGTTGGCGCGCTAGGAAAAGGTAGAAGTGGCGCTCAGTCTGGGCGCCAAGTGTGAGAGCACACAGTCAGTCGGCAGCTAGCTACTGAACAGTCTGGTCTGAGCAGCAAGTGAGTGAGCAGCCCAAGTGCCGAGGGTAGTATCCAGTACCTGGATTAATATGGATAGGCCTCGGATGTGTGCTCGGCTATATATTGGTGCACTATTAATGGAAAAGGCTCTAATGTTAGAAGTATCGTCGCCAAGAAGAAGATAATAGAGCCAATTACATCCAGAGGAAAGACCAGGTAGCCACCATGTACTCGCCACCAATATTGCGCCGTCACTTCAACAAATCTAAGGGGTCAGATTTATGTCAAAGTATGAACCAGTACATTTAAGTGTTGTTTAATTTGCAATAATCAGGCAAATTATGTGGAACTTGGGTCAGATCCTTTATTTGGTTCCTCTCATGATACCTCTTAGGATCCACTCCACATAAATACTGACATCTGAGAATCTTGTGTGTTAAAAACTGATGAAAATGAATATTTGTTTATTTGCATAGTTCTGAATGCAAAAAAATATCTAGAGATACTGTGGTTTCAATTGAAGTTAAGAGAGGAAGTAAGTGCTGTATGTATGAAAACCTCCATAGTGATTGATTTGCTTTATCTCAAAGTGTTTGTGCTTTAAAGATTAACTGCATTAAATTCTATCAGTGAAAATTACTGGTTTTACTAGTGGCAATAAGACAGCACGTTGTCTTGAAGTTAGTTAGAGTGTAAATGCACTTGAAGTCTTACTTAAAATTATATAGAGAAAATTGCCGGCATTAACTGTTTTAAAAACCATGCAAGGTGAGTGAAATTAATGAAAGAATAATACCAAAATTTGCATCTTACAAATTGTCTCAGAAAAGTGTGTTTAGTTTGCTTTATAGTAATGGACAGTTTAAAGGTCCCCAGTTTGGAATTGCTCATAATGAATAAACCTACTTGAATAATGAATATATTAATTGCAATTGAAGTAAAATTTGAGTTTTGTGTACTTTGTGTGATGCAAATTGGAAAGTCAGTTTGAGAGGCCCCCTCCAACAATTGTGCTTATTGAAGATAAAGTTATTGTAATTGCCCTTATCCATAAAAAATAGAAACAATATTACTTCTTAATGAGTGTAAAAATCCTATTGCAAGTGACTTTTAATTATATTTGTACTATTTAAAAAGTTACTGTTGAAATAGGACTAAGTCCATGTCCATTTCTGGTTTAATATTGACTTTCATAACTTTTGGTGATCACGTAATTCATATACAACAAAGTAATTACTATTGAGAAGAAATAAGCTGTTAACTGTTTCTATGAGAATTTGCTGTTAGCATCACTGCACCACTTATCCGATTATAGTAGAGTTCACTGCACTTCTTTGAGAAAGAAGTAATAGTAGCTTTCCTTCATCATAACTCTATACAGATTATATAAAAGTAATGTTTCACATTACTGTGCCTAATTATGGTGGCGACCATTGTTATTCATTTAAGCAAACTTGGTTAGTTAAAACATTTCCCAAATATCAATCTTTAGCTTTCTGGTTTCTTCTGTAGCACTAAATTCAGGTTCGATAAGCCAAATCCAGAAGGTAACTCACGGTCTATTTACTGAAATCCTCCCAGAGGAGCCGGCCGCAGTGGCCAAGCGGTTGTAGGCCCTTCAGTCTGGAACCACGCGACTGCTACGGTTGCAGGTTCGAATCCTGCCTCGGGCATGGATGTGTGTGATGTCCTTAGATTAGTTAGGTGTAAGTAGTTCTAAGTTCTAGGGGACTGATGACCTCAGATGTTAAGTCCCATAGTGCTCAGAGCCATTTGAACCATTTTGAACCTCCCAGAGGGTAACATTAACTGCATCGTAATACCATAATTGGTAATACACTGTAGGCTGATATAACACGTGATGCAGTATAGTGTTATAGTAGGACAATGAAACTTTGTGGAAACATTTGTAAGGACCAGCGGAAGGGAAATAACGAGTAAATCATTGAAAGAAACATAATTTAATTTCTACAAGTTGTTGATTGCTTACAGTGTTTGCGTTCCAGGCGACAAACGTTGCTCAATGTGATGACCATCTGCATCCACATCCGCTTGGAATCGCGCTAGAGATGCCATTTGATAACTGTTCTCAGCACTTTTCGAACGGTACACTCTGGAATGTTTAGCTCTCATGACACAGCTCGTGCACTGCTTCAACAGTACACATTGTGTCCAGCATTCCGATCCATGGAAACAGTAGCTTCTCTAACAATTTGTGGCGCAATTGGCCGTCGACGTCTCCCAGGAGCAATTCCCAAATCACCAGTTAATTCGAAATTCCAAACACTTTGCTCAGCACCGGTGCGGGACGAGGATCTCTTGGTATTCCTTTAATGCGTCGATACTCGCGAAGGGCAGCGGAACTGTTGCTTTATTGGCAAAGTCCTGCTCACCTTGTCCAGACCCAGACTGCCTGAAAGTGTAATGCACAGTTGTGCTTGTGTTTCAACCTTAAGACGCCGTACCAGTATCGGCGCTGACACTACCAACAACACAAAACCTCCAGCCCACAGTCTGAACATTATTCCTATGAAGTAGGGCACCTATGCGGTAAATAGTTTTCTACCTACGTTGGCTCAAGTATTGAAAGTTTAAGTATAATCACCCTGTACAGGATTCCTCTCTGGCACAATATATCAAAAGGTTCTGTTCTCTTCTTTCCGAACTCTTTATAGTCCACGTTTCACTACAGTGCAGACTGCTCCTTTTAGAAATGACCACATAACATTTAAATTTATATTCCCCGTTAAAAAATATTTTCAGAAACGCTTCTCTTTCTATTCCCCGTGTGTAGTTTACAATCTGTCCACTTCGGCCGTCGTCACTTACTCTGCTTACCAAATTCCAGAATTTACCTACTGCTTTTAACGTCTCGTTTCCTAAATAATTCAATCAGCATAGCCTCATGTAATTCGAATACATTTCCTTTCCCTCGCTTTACTTTTGTTGCTGTTCGTGTTATAACCTCTTTTCAGTACACTACCCATTCCGTTCAACTGATCTTCCAGGTCCTTTACTGTCACTGACAGAATTACAATGCAGTCGGCAACCCTTCAATTCCCTTTCGAAATTTCTCCTTATTTTCCTTTACTATTTGCTCAGTTTACACATTTAATAACATTAGGGAAGCTACAAACCTGTCCCACTTCCTTCTGAACTATTGCAGTCCTTTGATGTGCTTCGACTCTCAGAACTGCAGGCTGATTTCTGTGCAAGCTGGTAATAAACTTTTTCTCCCTATATTAAATCCCAGATACCTTCAGAATTTCAGTGTGTGTAGTCTAGTCAACTATATCAAAAGCTTTCTCTAAATCTACAAATGCTATTCACGCAGGTTTGCCCTTCTTCAGTCTATCCTCTATGATATGTCAGAGTCAATATTACGTGTCATGTTCTTACCTTTCGCCCCAATTCAAACTAATCTTGGCCAAGGTTGTGCAATAACACTAACTATATTACTAGATATTGACACTGATTCACAGGAGAAATGAGTGCGTATGTTTTAAGCAATGAAAATAAGCATCAGTAATAAACGGATTAGATCTGAACACTATACAGAGTGTAAAAGAATGGCGTTTTAAAAATTTTGGAGACTCTAGCGGATGAAATTTTGAACTCTCTCACATAAGGAACCTAATATGGAATAAAGATCTTAAAGAACTATGCACTTTCTATGAATTCGATAGGCTAAAGAAAACACCTGATTACTGCGATCAGAACAAATTTTATTGACAGCAGATCACAACTATATATTGAAAACTGAACCTGTGACTTCACTACTTAGTGGAAATGTTCTATGTTACGATCATCAATTTCGTTACATAATGTGGCTTCACTACCTTCAGTGTTATGGCAGTCACCTTCGTTACATAACGTGCAACGACGAACCATGTTTTGTCTGACCCCCTGTAAGATTCCGCGCTTCCCCCTGATGGTATCAAAGGCTATAATGATGCCGTCAGTAAGCTCAGGTACTGTTCCTCCTGGCATTGAGAACAAAAAGGACTTTACATAACCTCAGAGGCAACAGTCATGAGGGGTGGGGTTAAGGGAGAGAACAGGCTAGGGGATTTGGCAACCCTTCCAAATATTACTCTCTGCCTGAAGTTGTCTGTGAGATATCCCTGGCCCGACGATCAATGTGCGCTGGAGCACCATCGTTCCGAAACCAGAGACTAGTGCGCAGCTGCAACGGAACGTCCTTCAGAAGTCCAGACAATGAATTCTCCATAAATTTCAAATACCGAGCAACATTCAAACGATCCGGTAAGATGTGTAATTCAATACGGTGATCTCCAAGAATTCCAGCCCAGTTGTTCACTGAGAATGTCACCTGGTAACATCTCGTACAGGTGGTGTGCGGTTTTTCAACAACCCAGTAGTGGCTGTAGAAACTTTATGTCACATTTCCGGCTGTAGGTTCCTGTTATCAGTAGTTTTAAAATTTCATCCTCTAAAACTCCCATATTTTTAAAACGTCATTCTGTTACACCCTGTATGTAATAAGCAGGTGCTGGTTCCGAAGTTGTGGATCAAATGTGTAAAACGCATTTCATTCCTGAAGAGCATACTTCACTGAGGGACGATTTTTACAGCTAAGTAATTGTATACTTATTTGACCTTCCTCTCTCAATAACTGATTCACTCGACACAAACGGTCCAATGTCCACCTTACTCCACAGTAGCGGCTGCTAAAAACTGGTGTAGGAAGCGTTAGAGTTTCCATAGTTCGTGATACCGACAGTAAATTCAAGAATGCATTTGTGGTACGATATTGTGAAAGTGCAACCTAGGTTGATATGACTTCTGTTGGAGGTCAAACTTCGTGAACGAGCCCGTAGAGTAAAAGGAGGAGGATTTCGTATTTGATGTTCCGTAAACATCTAGGTCATTAGAGTCTCTCCGATAGATGAAGGCTGTGAAACGAAATCAGCCGTATCTTTTTCAAAGAAACCATTTCGGCATCAGACATGATGCATTTAGGGAACCCCCGAAAAATCTATATCCGAAATGTCTACGAATCGTGTAGTTACAAAAATTTGTGGTGAGATATGGCAGCATACAGTAAGTGTTTGATTCATTTACGCATGCTATATAAATCACCTCCTCCCTATCACTGTGACGCAGTGGTTAGTGTTGTGTCTAGACAAGAGTCTAGACACAGGGTGAGGTTACCGATAGGCACGCGTACACACACGCCGGCTGGCGTGAGTTCTGGAACACTATACTTGATGAATGCTATAGAGAAAAATATGCAGCTCCTTGAATACTTAACTTTAATTCATCCTTGTGGTACATCGCTATTGACGATACAAATGAGTATCTCCAGATACGGTTAATTACAATCACTGTAAGGCTAATGGCGCCTTGCTAGGTCGTAGCCATGGACTTAGCTGAAGGCTATTCTAACTATCTGCTCGGCTAATGAGCGATGCTTCGTCAGTGTAGTCGCTAGCAATGTCGTCGTACAACTGGGGCGAGTGCTAGTCCGCCTCTCTAGACCTGCCATGTGGTGGCGCTAGGTCTGCAAGTACTGACGGTGGCGACACGCGGGTCCAACATGTACTAATGGACCGCGGCCGATTTAAGCTACCACCTAGCAAGTGTGGTGTCTGGCGGTGACACCACAGTTAGCACACTGGACTCGCATTCGGGTGGACGACGGTTCAATCCCGCGTCCGGCCATCCTAATTTAGGTTCTCCGTGATTTCCCTAAATCGCTCGAGGCAAATCAACCCAACCCCATCACATGGCTGTCTACCATGCTCGTGCCACAAGGACCTTTCGTGACACAAAGCAACGAAATTCCGCTGGTGTTGATGGCATGAAAATCTAAATACGTACTGGTTTCTAATCTAAAATGTGCCTGAAGCAATGAATCGACGGTTTTTGTGTATTAAGTCCGTTATCACATTATTCCGACAAGCAATGTAGAACAGTGGTTACGAAATTGGAGTCTTATTCCCCAACGATATTCAGATTCCCTAGCAAGAACCATTGTTTAAGTATCTCACAAATCTTATGGACTTAGTAACGATAACGATTGTGAAAAACATGGCAGTGTGCAACGCAAGTACGTCGCTGGGTGAAAAACAGCTTTCTTTAATGGAGTTCTAAATTGAAAGACTTCGTCCACACATGAAGCACCTCGTCCCTCGACATTATAGTGCCAGTTCACACACGACATCTGTAACAATTCGTCGTCTTGCGTTCACTGTCAGCGATCATCATTTATACAGTCAGGGCTTAGTCCCACCCGATTTTTAACAGTTTCCAGAACTTAAAGAACACCTTCGAGGACTTCACTTTCATAGTGATTAAGCGGCGCAAGCAGAGGTCAAGTGGTGTCTCTGCTTAACATTCTACAGTGACTGTATCAAGGAACTGTTCTCACGTAGGGAGAAATGTGTTAGTTGCCAGGGTGACTCGAAGAAGACGCAAAAGCTGTTCTGCGAATAAAGTTCGCTGTTATTAGCTACAAATACATTAAGTGCACCCTTAACGGAGAACTTTTTGTTGGTTGTCACCGAATTTTGTATTCTTGAAGATACAACATGTGCATTCCTATCATCGTTAATAATTTTTTCCATAATCTAAATAATTTGAAGGATATAATGATAATGGTAAAACTATGCATCAACAATTGTTGGAACTAATTTTATTTCAGTACAATAAAAGATGAAAAAAACAGCAGAATGATCAGTCTGTAAGCTTTCTATCTAGGGGGACAGAGGTTCGGTCCCATGTAATGTAGTAACAAAGCTTTTTATTCATTGCCGCAATAGAGGCGTATTACATGGAAGCCGTCTTTCTATTCCGATAATATGCAGTTACTTTTCCGCAGTGAAAGTGTGCGGTTTTGGCTATAAATTAATGAGGCTTACTCATGAGGGCAAGTACGAAAAGACCGGACGCAACATTTTCTTTGATCTCACTCATATGGAATGACGCTAAATTCTGCAAAATAATATAATAATAATTAATTAATTCAACCATCGTCTAGCAAAAGGGGAAGATGATCAAAAGCTGATTATTGACTCTACACAGCAGCAACACAAACAGTAATGTTTACTTATGATATTAATGAACTTCGGCAGTGGGAGGAAACACACGATATCCCTCCGATTTCGATGCTCTTTTACACACTGATTGGTTACCACCCAGAAGTGGCTCTTATAGAATGGTTCAGGTAAGAAAGCTTTAGTTTTCGAAACAATAAATAATCATAACGCTTAAAGTTTCGTATTATCGTGCAGGCAGTCTGTTCCTCAACTTCGTCTTCACAATGCTCGTCGGAGAAGACATATGGATCCTATTCATAAGTAATTGAATGATAACCGATTGCCTGGATGATTATGTTAAACAGTATAAGCTGTGATTATCTATAATAGCACACTGTATTATTCTTACCTATATTATTATGTATTTTCCCATAAGTATTGCAAGAAATTAAGTTCACCTTCAGTTTTATTAAACATTTCTAATAATCACGGGAAAAATAAAAAAAACAAGCAATGGGAATTAAATCCACGACTTTCGGGTCGGTAAGCAATCGTTCTGATCGATGTGGCAACTCTGCATTTGAAAGTACTAAACCACTCAAACCTGACGTCTTTTGACCACGATTCTTTTTCGAAAAGTAAGGCCTAGTCACACACTTAGAGAAGCTACACACTTCGAGAAGTCGAGTAACCTCACCCGACTCTGGAGTAATTTATTACGTTATACGGCATCATTCTGCTACATTGAGTGACAGTCTACCGCACCCCACAATTCGTTCTACAATGCCAATGGAAGCTCAGATAGACGAACCACTTCGCCTCGAGTGCAGTCACTTTATTCATGAGTCTTGCTTCATCGCCAACAGGCTATTAGCGGTATTGAGACAGAAGGATTTCTAAATTCGGAGCAAACATTGATGGGAATAGGAAAAAAACTATGGCTCAATGGATATTAAAAATATTATGTCTTCTTGAATGACAGCAGCTAGGAATGTCCAAACATTAGCTGTTTAAGTGCGCAGCAAAATGTTCCCCGACACAGTTCGTGCAGTTGATTCTATTTTCTGTGCACATACATTTGAATTATGGACAGACAGTTACAAAGGTTGCAATACACGCCTGTCACAATACATTACATAAATTCAGAGTGACGTTTCAATAAAAATGTATTAATGTGCTCAAAAACTGGAACAGCCGTTCGAAGTGATTTGGAAGACTGATTAGAAACTGTAGGTGTTTCTCGTGAGAACAATGCCAAAATTACGTTTATCACAGATCACTGCGTAAAACTGTTTAGGCTCTCTGTCTATATAACCCTCTTCCACACATGGCTCACTGTGTAAAGACGGTCTCTAATCATGTTCTGAACGAACATGCTTTTGAAAAAAAAAAAAGTACCAGATGTATTAGCCGTTCATAATTCAGTTAGGGTTATGGTTTCCTACTTCAAGAGAAGAAGTCTCAGTGCGAGATTGAATTTATCTTTAAGCAGTGTATTTAAACTTGCTGAAATAGTTTCTTGGCATGCTTCAATTAGTACATTCTCAGAAGAGCCAGTGGAAGCTATTTTAGACAAAGAAGGCTTCTCTGATAAGCCATCAACATATTTAGTTCCACCGTAATTTTCTGCCTTAAAATCCCTTCCTACTCTGCAGCATTATGAAAAAGAGGTACGTAATTGTATTTCATCTTAATCTTACAGCACCTTTTGTGAGTTTTGAGTGTTGATATAATTGCATTTTCAGTACCTGAAATCTCTGAAACAAGCTGCCGGTGGCTTTCCAGAGCACAGAATGGACTTCAGCATTCTGCATAGAATTGCAACGTTCCTGGTACCTAAATACTACATATGACGCGTCTTTATAAGCGGTTCGACAGATGTGTTCTGAAGGTAAGCTCCTCAGGTCGTTCAGATATTATTTTAATTATGTACAGGTCAACTAATGATGAGAGTCCAACATTTTTCTGAAGAATGTATGTTTTCAGTGCAAGTGCCCAATCACAGCAGTGAAGAATCGAATACAAAACAACATAAGAGAGCGAAATTTGAGGACTGGGCAGAAGATTCTCCTCTCCGACATGATGAAGTCATTAGATACTAATAAGAAAGCTATATGAGCGACGAAAATACAATGGTTGAAAAATAATTCCCAACGTCTTCCTCGGCTTCCATGTGTGGTAATAAAGATATTAAATATACCTGCCATGAGTGTCTCCAGCGAGAGAATATTTAGTTTAATGGGAAACATTACTAGTGAAATATGATCACAACTTTGTGCACTAACACTTAACGATCTCGTCGTTAATTCATTCAAACTCTTATCGGTACAAACATTAAGAACACAGAAGGCATTAATTCATCTGGATCGAAAGCCATTAACAGTAAATAGGAAAATATGACTTACTATTTTGTATTTAAATGTGCAGTTCTCCTTGCTGTGGTTTTTCGGAGAGGATTCCTGAGGTTGGGAATTATGATATATTATATTTCCATTTCATTTATGTTTGAGATTGAGCCTTTTGATTTTAATGCTCTCGTATGATGCTTATTAGTGTGTGAAAATCACTTTCAGTTACTTATGTACGCTAAATTAATTAAATGTTTTTAGAAGGATTTGATTTGGCTGAAATACTATGTTTTGTAAAACCGACGAAAATATTCAAATCTCTACTGCGAAACAGAATATTCATTTGATATCGGTTAGGGAAGTATAGAATATAAGTTGCTTAAATAAGCAATATTTTGTGTTCAGTCCCACACATATTTCGAAAAGCTATTTCATTCCTGCATTTTTACAGTAAAAGGAATCTCATAATTAGGGTTCGTAAGCTGAAGATCTATACATTGCCTAAAATTACTTTTAAAAATAACCAAAACACTCTTATAAGGTCCTAAAGCCTGGAAACAGCGCGAAAAATTTAAACCAAATTAAAAATACAAAATTCTGTTGGGATGGAACGTAGTACGAAGAAAGCATTATATTAATGGAAGCCTTGTTCCAGATGTATTTTTTATGCTAACATAATGTGAAAAACTGACTTCGTGTTTACTAAAATGGATCTGGGGGATTTAGAATGAACTGTTTTGGCCACTTAGAATGAATTCAGAAAAACTATAAAAGACATGCTGGAAAAAGCAATTAAAATTCGTGAAACTGTGTTCATATTTGGCTAAAAGACACTAAGGTTATAGAAACACGGTTTCCAAAACATTGCTGTAGTTGGCGTTACAATATAATAGTCATCTTCAGGTTCTTAGGTACAAAGGATCTCTATTTTCAAAAATGGTTCTCCTTACTAAAGAAAATATGTATTAGAGGAGGCCCAGTGATGGTTCGAATTGAGAATACTCAGTCCTAGTAGCAAAAAGTGAAATTGTAGAGCGAAAAACGACGAAAAGGAAAAACGGACAAATAAAATCCACCGTCTCCTGTCTTACAATAACCCAAAATGAATATATATTATACTGAGCCTTGTGTTGAGATACTCTGTCAAAAAAGGACTTTTCATCAACTTCCGACCCCTACTCCTAACACTACAATGAAAGCATACAGAATAAACTGCTATAAAGATTGGCATAGCGGGAAGACGGGCAGGCAAGGAAGATTCCTTTAGCGGACTTGGGTTGAATGGAGCTTCCCTTGGGTGGGAGTAACGCAGCCTGCTCGTTCAGATTATAACGTGCGGCACCTTGTCTGTCTGGGTACCACGCAGGCATGGGCAAGTTGGGGCACGGTATGGCATTCCGGAGCGCAATGTGCAACTGTGTATAAAATGATATCGTTATACCGGAGAGTCTAGTCAGTGGACGCAAACTGGGCGTTGGTGTGTAAGAGCACGAGTCCAGAATAATGAACTTGTAAACAAAACACAGAAAAATCCTTTTTAACTCATTAATCCACAATTTAAGTTTCAACGGCCTGAGAACAAACTGTAAACACGATCGCTAGCATTCGAGCCATTCCACGGTTCAGCAAATAGGTCTGACATTCTAACAATCGCCCGTGACTTACAGAATGTAAGTACGTTTGTAAGAAGCAGTTGTTTCAATTTTGTGAAACATTTGTTAATTAATTACAATTTTGTGAAACATTTGTTAATTAATTACAATCTCACGTAGTAATTGTGTTAGAAATACCACAAAAGATTTATCGACAGTCAATATCGTATAATATAAATCAATACCATTTGGCTCCAGTTACTGAATACATTCACAGTTGACATATTTAGCACTCTTGCAAAAAGCAACAACAGAATCAATAGTTTTCAGGAGTGTGATATCGTTCGAAACACACAGGTACTATGTAATGCACCTGACCATCTCTTGAACTCTCATGTTGTTCCATTACGTTCCTTTTTAATTTTTCGTGTAAACTTTATAATGTTTAATGGCCTTGATTTTGATGCTGTTGGATCAATACGCTTGGGAAAATGGACCTAATGTTTCGCGTGCATTCTCTAGGGTAAAGCTGTGTACGATACTCATCCTCGTCCTTTATAATCTGGTTTTAGTATGTTCTTCAGTAATGATTCGGCTATTTCTTTCCTGTAATCAACATAACTCTGTTTTTCTGGTTATTTATTTTGCTAAACAAAATGCACGAACGGAAAAGACCAATACTGAATACATAAAATGAAATATTTCCTCTGGGGGCCGAACTGCACAATAACCCTGGGTTCGGTGTGGGGCGGCGGTGGGGTGAGTCGACTGCTGTAGCCTGTTGTGGGGGCTGAACCACTGAGAGCTACGGTGGGGACGAGGCCTCTCCGTCGTTTCTAGGTCTGCAGTTCCACACAATACAATGTCAGGAGTCTGAATGCACTTCGGAATGAACTTGTTGAGATTATCTGAGCTACGAATAATCCTCTGCATTATATTTCCCAATGTGTACAAATGATCTGTTTTCTGTGACCGCTTAATGATACTGAAATCTCGACCACATGGCATGAGGCTGTGCGCTCTCACTGGGGAAAAATGTTCAATTTTTAAAAAATCTTTCTACATCTGTCAGTGCACAAAGATGTTTGGAGAAGGCATAATTCTTATTTTGGCCCCGAAATTATCGGAATAAACACGTAGTTCTTCACAAATTGCGGGGCTTCATTGTTCGCATAATCCATGAGAAATTAACATTCCTCAGTAGGACCATTTTTTGCATCCACTTCATAGTACGGATACATTTTAGCAGCATTTTCTTTGATGTTATAAATGTCAAAAACATTGACATTAACTTGACGTAAGAAGTATGTTTCGTGAACAGGAATTACGGGTACAGTTAAATTATGCGTATAATCTAGGCAAATGGCATGAATCTCGTTTTCATTTTCATTCTTTTGTGACTCCTGCTTTGATCTGTTATAAAGTTAATTTTCTCTCCGCCAGTGTGCTATCAGGTCACCGGAAATACTTCTTTTCGCTGCATCGCCTAATTGCGAGCTCTTTATTTTGATATTCAGAGCCTCACAAGTACTGCAGCAATCAGCGTGAGACTGAACAAATTTCAGACTGAATTGTGTTTTGAAGTACTGATAGTACGACGTGAAGCCTATTTTAATATCTGGGTCTTTCAATTTAAACATACTATATAATTCTTTAATTTAAGCCTTTCATCAAAATATTTAATTACAGACCCAGAATAATGGCTTTCGTACACTGGGAAACACAATATGCTCTTTAATAAACAGTAATGAATTTGGTGGTAAAGGAAACTGTTTGGGGTTCTTTGCTCGAAGGTCCTTTGGAATCCGACAGAGTAGGGAAGTCTCGGATGTCTTCTCACTAGTTTCAGACCTACGCCATACAATGGACAGAACGCTTTCAAGCATACCTCTGTTCGTTTTTCACCCACTATTACCTGGTATTTGAATATGGAAGTAACAGCTTGTGTACTACCTTTCACTCGTTCATGGTGGCGGCAACAGGATGACTATCAATTAGACTTTTAAGAAGGTGTCTTGTTGATCCTTGCTGTCCATGTTAGAAATCCCGCTATAAATTGATAATACTTCACCCGCAGGCAGTGCCTGCATAGATTTCTTCTTGCATCTGCCATGTATCAGAAACAAAACAGGCGCATATAGCTAGCAAATTAATGTCATTCCCTAACGTCAATAGCAAGTTCGGCTAGATATACAGTATACTAGATTGGTAAATTAATGTTTCAGTATAGTCTCCCTGCAGTGAGACCCAACAGTTTTTGCTGGTCTAATTGTCCCTGTTGCTTTGATGTACTCGAAGGCTTTGGTCTGACGTTGTTTTCTCACATTCTGCTTCCAGAGTGATGGTTCAGGTTTTTGTCTTCTTTTTGATTCATCGCTTTCAACACAAAAATCATTTCTTACTGTTATATTGTGAATGTCAGACATGGTAAAACATGTAGTTTCATAGATTCTTTGCAAAAAAATAATGAAATGCTTCAGTATACAACAATTATGCAGTTAATACAATCAAATTATCTCAAAACAATGCACGCGCTGCTGATCGACAAACACTTAGCGCCTCTAAAGGTATTTTCTAGAAGTAGGGCTTCCGTCCCGCCGCGCGGGGTACGCTACGCTGTCTGTGGCGCCTTGTCACGGTCCGCGCGGCTCCCCCCGTCGGAGGTTCAAGTCTTACCTCGGGCATAGGTGTGTGTGTTGTCCATACGGTAAGTTAGTTTAAGTTAGATTAAGTAGTGTGTAAGCTTAGGGACCGATGATCTCAGCAGTTCGGTCCCATAAGACCTTACCACAAATTTCAAAAATTTGCTTCAGTCCGCAGTGATGCCCTTCCTTTGAAAAATGTTAACGTTCGCAGCACAATACCACAGTGAAGGAGAGGTTGGACTGATCTCCTTTCTCTGTAAAACGACGTACTAATCATTCAAGATGTGTACTTCAGTGTTCACCCAAATTCGAAAAAATGTGACTGGTGCTCTCTATGAACAAATTCATTGCAAGGCGCACACATCTATTACTATAGAGATACCTTTATAGCAGCACTGTTTCTCTAAATATAAGCATTTCTATAACAGTCTTCTTCGACCAATTGCCGCGTGGGATTAGCCGAGCGGTCTAGGGCGCTGCAGTCATGGACTGTGCGGCTGGTCCCGGCGGAGGTTCGAGTCCTCCCTTGGGCATGAGTGTGTGTGTTTGTCCTTAGTATAATTTAGGTTAAGTAGTGTGTAAGCTTAGGGACTGATGACCTTAGCAGTTAAGTCCCATAAGACTTCACACACATTTTTTTCTTCGACCAATTCAATTGATTCTCGGTTTTTTCACCTGCGCCATTAGAAAAGACAAAACAAAGTATCGTTTAAATGGATTACAATCCATAGAAAATCAGTTGTTGTCGATTCTTCGTATTTTCCCTGCTTACTGGTTAGTCTCGGTTGCAATATTCGCCCAGAATATGTTCTAAAATATTATATCAAATATCTCTTGTTCCCCTTTATTAACTCATACCTGACGTAAGGTTACCTCTTATATGCCAGAAGTCATTGTATAGTTCCAGATTTTTAGGATATTTCGTATTTCTTTTCAAGTACAGTGCTCTGGTACATGACCTTTGTCAGCAGTATCATCCTCAAAAATTAATCGCCTGCATTTTTGTTGTACAGGGCGTATGATGTCAGTACTGTCATTGTCGGTAGTAGAAGAATCAACATATGGCTCACTGTTCTCTTTATAACATCCTCAAAAATTAATCGCCTGCATTTTTGTTGTACAGGGCGTATGATGTCAGTACTGTCATTGTCGGTAGTAGAAGAATCAACATATGGCTCACTGTTCTCTTTATAACACGAACATTTTGAAAACATTTTGTGGGAATGCATCCGTAATATTTAAGAACACGTATTTCGACGTGCGAACGAGACCAAAAATGTAACTGAGTGTGATACGAAGAAATAATAAGAATCTGTCACGAGCCTAGCCTGTGCTGTGTGTGGTGGTGCACATCTCAAGTAGCGACATTCGTACCACGAGCCAGGCCAGTGATAATCACATGTGGCCCAAATAATAGACCGTAAGTCTCAACGTGGCTGTAGGTTCAGAGGTTAGCAGTTGATTAAAACAGTCCGGCACCGGATTAAACAGGTTGGACCACGAAACAAATGAGTCAACGTCAAGTGAAATTCCTATTATTATCATCGACTCTACTGACTAGCGTTTGCTAACGAAAGCGTCTACCGTGACAGCCGGAGTGGAATATTTTCCCACAAAACAGAATTGTTCCCAGCGAATCGTGTTGCAGTAGGACTATATAGGCCCCATGGTGTCCATTTTGACCACAAATATGTTAGTGAATAATCTCACATTGGCCGTGTATCTGTGGCACTTAGGTCTGGATGTGTTCCCGTACACTTGGGGCGCTTCACCAGCTAGTCGGCTGACTTGTCGCTGTGCCGTAGAAAATTCCAAACAACGATAGCTAGGTCACCATAGACTAGGCCGGTGGCATCCTTCTTCGAGTTCTTTTAAATTTATTTCTTGGTAATTTACTAAGTAACTGAGTCCAACGGGTTATTTTGCTTTGGTACTGCGTGCGGGAAGTGACATCCTATTTTAGCGGCGTCCACACTCAGGAGATAGAGTCTCAATGGCTTACGGGTAAATTGACAGCCACAGGTTTTTCATTTAGCTGTGAAATAACAATATTATAATGGATCTTCTTCAATGGACAAGTTTTAAGCCTAGACTTTGGCGAGACTGATGTGAATGGATGAAGAAGGCTGAAGAAAATACATTAGTAACAGATCTAGTAGTTATCATAGCTGCCTACTAATGCAGAGGTCCCAGGTTTGATTTCTCATAGACACCTCAGATTTTTATGTGGTTGAATGGTCTGGGAAAGGACACGCTAACCCTCGTGAGGCAAAATGAGAATATGCGTGACGAAACAGTCAGCGAAAGTGAGACAAAACCTTCAAGTGTAGCGTAAATTCGAAAGGCTTGTACCTGGTTGAGAGGACATTTGTTTATCTAAAGATATTGGCGCCGCTACCATTTTTTCCAGGTACACGTCAGATGAACACACATTGATAATCAATCTGCAGGCTAAACCGAATAGGACCCTGCCCACGATTCCTGATTAAACGTGTGGTGGAGGAGACACACGCCATGAATTACGTGGTGTCTTTGAGTGAGACGAACTTATCAATTGGATCACAGCAGCCCGCCAACGCGGAAGATGGAAGTCTGACGAGAGATAAATGATACGAGACTCTCAATAAGTTTCTACCCGGCGATGATGCTATGGAGACTGGATCTCTTAGTATAGTTAAGGCAAAACGATGTCAAGAAGTTTCCATCCGGTGATGATGCTATGGAACTGGACCACTTAATGTGGTTAAGGCAAAACGATGATCATAACTGTGCCTCCTCCAATGATTTTCCCCTTCTGGAAACTTGTCCGAAGTCCTGAAATAAGGATGCGGGCGGCATACACCTTTCAGTCAAGCTAGAGCTGAATATGGCCGCTTCTAAATCGCCAATGATACTTGTAAGTGTAACGACATGAGCATCAATTGAGTGTGCTATCAAGATTCCATGTGACTGGTGTGCTATTTTCCAGATACACACAACGTTCAGTCACAATAGTTACAGCTCTATACATACTATTGCTGGTCCACTACATAGTTTCGTGGTGGGCTCTATGTCCATCACCTGTTTCTGCGTTTCGCCCCTTCCACCGCCCCCACCCTTTCTCTCTCTCTCTCACATACACACACACACACACACACACACACACACACACACACACACACACACACACACATACAATTTTGTCCAAATAAAATCACAATGATGTAATGTTTCTTCGTGGATCGCGAAGATATTTTGACTTACGAATTAGAGTGCAGATGTTTACGGGACGTGAAATTTTGCAGTTGTTTTCTGCTTTCGTGTTGAATCTCCGATTGCGATGCAGTAAATAGTTGCTCGTTCGTTTACGTGTAATTTGCAGACAATTGTTGGAAAAATAAACGGGATTCATGTAGGTCAGGCTGTACAACACGCTACACCTTCTCTGCACAGAGGTCACGCACGCAGTGACTATTTCAGGCTATGACTCATCAGTGCTACATCAACATGAAATAACCGTAACAGTAGCCGTAGCTGTTGCAGACGATGCACCGCAGATGATAATACTTACTTGGGTGGATCATTATACTCATGTTTCATTACGAACTCTGTATTACCTCATTACTCGAGTTTACATCCACCGTCCATGGTCCACCATTACGCTGATATTCCCACGATGCTCTCACTGGAGTTCGTTCTATGTCAGCGGTGTTCGGTAATCGATCCGATCGATGACTACTATACCTGTTTGGGTCTTCACTTTTTAGGGGTTTTGTGTTGCTCTCCTTGCGCTGTATTTTCATCGTGAAACAATGTTCAAATGGTTCAAATGGCTCTGAGCACTACGGGACTCAACTGCTGAGGTCATTAGTCCCCTAGAACTTAGAACTAGTTAAACCTAACTAACCTAAGAACATCACAAACATCCATGCCCGAGGCAGGATTCGAACCTGCGACCGTAGCGGCCTTGCGGTTCCAGACTGCAGCGCCTTTAACCGCACGGCCACTTCGGCCGGCGAAACAATGTTTTTAGAAAATTGCTAATGTCTCGGAAAACTGTGGTGGTCTTCGATGCGAGCGACATGTTGTCTTGCAACTAACACCGTTACATATCGGAGCGACTGAAGTTTCAAACACGCCATAACTTTCTCGATTTTGTTATGCTTACAGTGCGAGATTTCAATTTGTCTCACTGAAAGTAGCATACTGACTGAAAGTAGAATCCACTCTTTCCGAGTATTAGCGATAAATGATTCAGTTTTGTACTAAACATTTCTTAGAGTTATCTTCAGTTGGACAGTCCGCCCGTGGTGGTAGCATTTTAAACCACCGGATGACAAAGAGGCACCAAATTCCTACTCAGTAAGTAAGGAGAGGTCTTTCGTCACCCATATGGATGTTATAGTGACAAATACCACTAGAATGTGGAGCACAGAATGTTGCAAACGTGATAAAAACACATCAGCTGAGAAAGAGCGGCAAGAAACTGCTGCTAGTCAGATTATTACCAAACGTTTACCCACGGAATGGGCCCCTTCGCTAATCGTACATGCCTGAAGCAAAGGAGAATCCCATGTGACGATTAAAAGATGTTGGTAAATCCCGTCGTTGTAAGCAACATGTTTTTAGCTTCACTTTGGGAAGTGAATTTATATGGTGATGTGTTTAGTAAACTGCCCGTCATGAGAAGCTAATTTATATATATACGAAACCTCCTGGCGGATTAAAAATGCGGGCAAGACCGAGACTTGAACTCGAGATCTTTGCTTTTTGCTGGTAAGACATGTACCAACTGAGCTACCCAAGCACGACTCACGAGCGTCCGTACAGCTGTACTTCCGCTAGTACCTCATGTCCTATCTTTCGCTAGTTTCGCAGGGGAACTTCTGTGAATTTTGGAGGTAAGAGATGAGATACAGGTGCAAGTAAAGCTGTTAGGGCGAGTCATGAGTCGTGCTTACGTAGCTCAGTTGATACATCTCTTACCCGCGAAAGGCAAAGATCCCGAGTTCAAGTCACGGTTCAGCACACATTCGGCTGCAGAGTGAAAAATTAATTCTATGTATATACTTATTATAAAAGTGTACGTACGTATGGATGGATGGATGAATGGATGTATGTTCCACATATGCTCCTAAACCACTAAATCGTTTTCAGCCAAACTTAGTACACATATCGCTTACTATCTTGAAAGATGCACTGTGGGAATAAGAACCACTTACCTCTCAAAGGGGTGGGGATGGATGTGAAAGAGAAGCTTAGCTCAAAACGAACAAATAGCTGGACTATGTTCAACCAGTGTCTGAGAATGAGAGATTATTGACTTGCAACTAACTTTAGGCGTAATTCCAAATCTTTACTTGACTTTTCCGTTGACACTCCCTATAAAACGATGAAAGGAAAGTAGGATGTCGCATGCTACATTTTCGTTGTTCGTGCAGTAGAACTGCAGAATCAGGTTTGACGTTTTAATATATTACTCTTTACTTCTAAATCTATTTGCAGCACATTTTGCAGACAGTATATGTATATACCACTAAATGTTCATGCAACAATATAACATTGTACGACATATAGTTCAAAAGTTTTGGCATCATAAACGTTGAGCTGCGTGAAAACTAAACAGAAGAGCGAAACTCGCTAGATATGCAGGTGAAATATGTGTGAAATATGTTGAATATATATGAAATGTGTGTGAAGTGTGCTGATATGGACAGAGGCGTTTGTATAAACGTCCTTCTAAGCCCCTCGATCGATTACAATGTTACTTACTCTCTGGGAAGAAATACTGTGGGGGTAACGACCAGCAAACTCTTACTGGGATGTGGGTGACAACGTGGAGAGAGAGAGAGATAGAGAGGCGGAGGAGGAGCTCGAAAGACAGAGAGGGAGAAGGAGGGCACAGACACAGATATGAGAAAGAAGGAGATTGACAGAAAGAGGGTGAGATGAAAATGGCCAGACAAACGGGATAGGTCGAGATTTAGAAAAAGATTAAAGGGGAAGTTATGCATAGAGAGAAGGGGGAGGACGAGATGGACTGTAAGGGAATGAGAAGCTGGACAGAGCGGTGAGGAGCAGATGGACAGAGAGAGGGGCAGCAGGAATGGATATAGAGTGAGGGTGGAGGAAGTGCACAGAGAGAGAAAGAGAGAGGGAGAAGGAGATAAACATAGAGGGTGAAGAGGAGGTGGGCAGAGAAAGCGGTAGGAGGAGACTGACTAATATAACTGGAAGAAATACAAACCCAGACAACGATGAGTACAACGCTAGTTAATTGTATTTATTAATTAACCACATTTTACATCAGTTTACAATTTTCATCCAACAACAAATAAATGAATTAGAAGAGACACCTACCGCTCCTTGTGTCCTGACCATACTTTAATCCATGCCATGGCCAAGAACATTTATATGTTTCTCTCTATAGTATTCATAGCACTACATAATTAGTGCTGTATGTAGCTGACAATATTACACAAAGCAAACGTGCAAAAAAGAAATAAATACAGGGTGAGATTTTTATCCTCAGACCATGAACTATCTTAAGAACAAAGCAATGGACTTAAAAAAAGGAAAAATACGTATACGGATAGCCAGCTACACCAGTGTTGAACCCCCTTAGACAACCCCTCAGCTTTATTGTAGATTTAGATTCTAGGGGAAAAGATACGTAGCTTTTGTATGTAACACTTCCGTTATTGCGCAGGAGATGGCACTGTAAACGACAATCAACACAGTTGACTCCCAAACCGGTATTATCTCCAGACAAAAGCACTGAATCAAAAAAGGACAATCATACGTGTTCAATATCTGTGAAAAAAGCTTGTTTAAGGCGTGTCCGCTCTCCTCTCACCAACGTAGAGCTCGTTTAAGGTGTCCCCCCTCACTTCTCACCAACGGCGTTTTGGCCATTATTTCACAGTAAGTGCTCAAAAATGTCGCCGTCTACTTCAGTGCACTTCACATGTAATGATTCGCCACAACTGAGGATTGTCTGCGATGTAATCTACTGACATGCATTGGTGACACGCATAACAGTGTTATCGCGCGTTGTTGGCATTTCATCAAAAGATTCATTCTGCAAATAACCCCTCAAACAAAAGTCAGACGAAGTAAGATCTGTGGTCTTGCTGGCCAAGATAGTGGACCGCCTCTTCCGATCAACCAATGATTGATTTAATACCTCCCGTGTTACTATAGAATAATGTGCTGGACAACGATCACGTTGGAATCACAACCACATTGTCTGTCTCAAGTCCAAAGGAAGATATGTAAGCAATACTGGAAGATCGTCCTCCATGAATATTCGATATTTTTCACCATTTATGATAATACTGCTAAAGAATGGACCAATGTATTTGTCAGCAATTATTCCACATCAGACATTTACATTCCAAGGAGGCTTATGTTCAGTTTGGCGTAACCAACGTGCGTTTTTAACTTTCGAAAAATGAATAGTGTGTCGATTAACCGTACCATAGTTCATGAAGATCCGAGAAAAATACTCAAGCAAGGAAACTGCATTTTCTGAAGCGACCACTGGCAATATATTACTCGGTCCTGGAAATCATTGCCATGACCTAACTGATGGAGGGTAATGTGAAACAGACGACGTTTTTACGGTTTGTCAAAGGAGTGAAGCACTAGAATGGGAGAAGGAAGCGAAATGAAACTTCACGGGTTGAGAGGGCACATGATGTTATTTCACTGATTACAAAATCTAGTCAAATTTACAATGGAAATGTGTGACTAGAGCCTCTCGTCAGGTAGACCGTTCGCTGGGTGCAAGTCTTTCGATTTGACGCCACTTTGGTGACTCGCACGTCGATAGGGATGAAATGATGATCGGCTTACTAGACACAACCTTTTATTTCAATGACAGTGTAGTGTACAGTACCGTCGTGGTATCGACCGTTGTATAGACCCTCATATCGTACAGGCTTTTGTTTGTTTAGTTAGAACAGCTCAGTGTCAGTTAGACTGTCAGTGAGAGAGCACTTCTATTTCCTGCTGGTAATAAGGCGAGTACACCATTTGTTGCATATTTTTACGAGCTTAAAACAGGAGCGACTGCAGTAATGGATAGGAACTGTGATTGTTGTGTACAGATACGAGCTGAGTTGGCGACCGTTCGCTCACAGCTCCAGGCAGCGTTGGCTTCCGTCACACAGCTTGAGGATGCTACCAAGGGGCGTCACTGTGGGGGGATCGAACATGGTGATGCGAGGGGCGTCGAGCACGTCCCACGTGTCCTCCGATAGGTCAACTGCTGTGACTGCCCCGGGTACTGCCTGCACTGAGGTTGACTCCTTACCCGTGGTCTAGTGGGAGATCATGCAGTGAAAAATTTTCCGAGGGGCCGATCGTAGGGCCTTCCCGGTTCGTTTGACGATTAGGTTTCGGGCGCTATCTGTGGCTGACGATGTCTCTGAGCCGGATACAATCCTCCACCCTGTTCCAGAGGAAGCTTCTCGGCCCACAAGGTCTGGGCATTCACAGAGGGTGGGTATCCTGGTAGTTGGGAGCTCCAACGTTAGGAGCGTAATGGGGCCCCTTAGGAACATGGCTGCCAAGGAGGGGAAGGAAGCCAGTGTGCACTCCGTGTGCATTCTGGGGGGAGTCATTCCAGATGTGGAAAGGGTGCTTCCGGATGCGATGAAGAATACAGGGTGCAGCCAACTGCAGGGGGTGGCTTACGTCGGTACCATGGACGTGTGTCGCTTTGGATCAGAGCAGATTCTGTCTGGTTCTGGGCGGCTAGTGGAAATGTTAAAGAGTACCAGTCTCGCTTCCGAGATTAAGGCGGAGCTCACCATGTGCAGCATCGTCGATAGAACCGGCTTTGGTCCTTTGGTGCAGAGCCGAGTAGAGTGTCTGAATCAGAGGCTCACGCGGTTCTGTGACCGTGTAGGCTGCAGATTCCTTGACTTGCGCCATCGGGCAGTGGGTTTCCGAGTTCCGCCTAATAGGTCAGGAGTCCACTACACACAGAAGGCGGCTACACGGATAGCGGGGGCTGTGTGGAAGGTACTGGGCGGTTTCTTAGGTTAAAAGGTCTCAGGGAACCACAGAAGAGGCCTCCGTCTAAAAGTGGGCAGGTAAAACACAGGAAGGTAACTGTAGAAACGATTGGTATTGTAGCTGTAAATTGTCTTAGCTGTGTTGGGAAAGAACCAGAGCTCCAAGACCTAATAGAAAGCGCTGAAGCTCAAATAGTTGTAAGTACGGAGATAAGTTCAGTCGAAATTTTATCAAACTTTCTAACAGCGTTCAGAAACGATAGATTAAATACAGTTGGTCGTGGAGTATTTATTGCTGTCAGAGGTAGTTTACCTTGTAGCGAAATTGAAGTAGATAGTTCGTGTGAAATAGTATGGGTAGAGGTTATACCTGACAATCGGACTGAACTATTAATTGGATCGTTTTACCGACCCCCCGACTCAGAAGATACAGTCGCTGAACAGTTCAAAGAAAATTGAGTCTCATTTCAAATAAATACTCCGCTCATACAATTGCAGTCGGTGGTGACTTCAATCTACCCTCGATATGCTAGAAACGTTATACTTTTAAAACCGGCGGCAGTCATAAAACGTCATCCGAAATTCTACTGAATGCTTTCTCAGAAAATTATTTTGAACAATCAGTTCATGAGCCCACTCGAAGCGTAAATGTTTGCGAAGGCATACTTGACCTTTTAGCAACAAATAATCCTGGACAAATAGTGAGTATTGTAACGAATATAGGAATTACCGAGCACAAGGCACAAGAGTAACACCTACAACCATCAAAACGAAGCGCAAAGCATATCTATTTTAAAAAACTGATAATAATGCTCTTAACGCCTTTTAAGAGAAGTTTTCACTCCTTCAGATCTCATCATGTAAGTGTAGAAAAGTTGTGGAATGTTTTCAAAGAGATAGTATCGACAGCAATTGAGAGATGTATACCACATAAATTAATAAGTGATGGTACTGATCCTCCATGGTACACAAAACTGGTCAGATCGTTGTTTCAGAAGCAACGAAAAAAGCATGCTAAATTTAAAAGAACGCAAAGGTTTACAGAAGTTCGAAATATAGCGCGTACTTCAATCCGGTCGGCCGGTGTGGACGAGCGGTTCTAGGCGCTTCAGTACGGAACCGCGATGCTGCTACGGTCGCAGGTTCGAATCCTGCCTCGGGCACGGATGTGTGTGATGTCCTTCGGTTAGTTACGTTTAAGTAGTTCTAAGTCTAGCGGACTGATGACCTCAGATGTTAAGTCCCATAGTGCTTAGAGCCATTTGAACCATTTGAACTTCAATGCGAGATGCTTTTAATAATTTGCACAACAAAATTCTGTCTCGACATCTAGCAGAAAACCCAAATAGATCCTGGTCATACATAAAGCACACCAGTGGCAAGACGCAATTAATACCTTCACTGCGCGATAACAACGGTGAAGTCACTGATGACAGTGCCACTAAAGCAGAGCTATTAAACACGGTTTTCTGAAACTCCTTCACCAAAAAAGGCGAAGTAAATATTCCTGAATTCCAAACAAGAACAACTGCCAAGATGAGAAACATAGAAGTAGATATCCTATGTGTAACAAAGCAGCTTAAATCACTTAATAAAAGCAAGGCCTCAGGTCCAGATTGTATACCAGTCAGGTTACTCCCAGAATATGCTGATCAAATAGCTCCATATTGAGCAGTTGTGTACAACCACTCGCTCACAGAAAGATCCGTACCTATAGACTGGAAAATTGCTCAAGCCACACAAATACCTAAAAAGTTAAGTAGGAGTAATCCGCTGAATTACAAGCATATATCACTAACGTCGATTTGCAGTAGGGTTTTGGAACATATACTGTATTCGAACATTATGAAGTACCTCGATGAAAACGATTTATTGACACATAGTCAGCACGGATTCAGAAAATATCGTTCTTTTGAAACACAACTAGCTCTTTATACTTAAGAAGTAATAAGTGCTATCGACAGGGGATGTCAAAGTGATTCCGTATTTTTAGATTTCCAGAAGGCTTTCGACACCGTTTCTCACAAGCGTCTTCCAACCAAACTGCGTCGCCTCAGTTGTGCGACTGTCTTCGTGCCGGCCGGAGTGGCGGTGCGGTTCTAGCCGCTACAGTCTGGAGCTGCGAGACCGCTACGGTCGCAGGTTCTAATCCTCTTTCGGGCATGGATGTGTGTGATGTCCCTAGGTTAGTTAGGTTGGTTGGTTGGTTTGGGGAAGGAGACCAGACAGCGTGGTCATCGGTCTCATCGGATTAGGGAAGTATGGGGAAGGAAGTCGGCCGTGCCCTTTCAGAGGAACCATCCCGGCATTTGCCTGGAGTGATTTAGGGAAATCACGGAAAACCTAAATCAGGATGGTCGGACGCGGGATTGAACCGTCGTCCTTCCGAATGGGTTAGTTAGGTTTATGTAGTTCTAAGTTCTAGGGGACTGATGACCTCAGAAGTTGAGTCCCACAGTGCTCAGAGCCATTTGAACCCATTTTTTGACAGGATTCGTGATTTCCTGTCAGAAAGGTCACGGTTCGTAGTAATAGATGGAAAGTCATCTAGTAAAACAGAAGTAGTATCCGGCGTTCCCCAAGGATGTGTTACAGGCCCTCTATTGTTCCTGGTCTATATTAACGACATAGGAAACAATCTGAGCAGCCGTCTTAGATTGTTTGCAGATGATGCTGTCATTTACCGTCTCGAAAAGTCGTCAGATGATCAAAACGACTTGCAAAATGATTTATATAAGATATCTGTATGGTGCTAAAAGTGGCAATTGACTCTGAATAAAGAAAAGTGTGAAGTTATTCACATGAGTACTAAAAGAAATCAGCCAAATTTCGATTACGCGATAAGTCACATAAATCTGATGACTGTAAATTCAGCTAAATTCTTAGGGATTACAATTACAAATAACCTAAATTGGAACGATCACATAGATAATATTGTGGGTAGAGCAAACCAAAGACTGCGATTCATTGGCAGAACACTTAGAAGGTGCAACAGGTCTACTAAAGACACTGCTTAAACCACGCTTGTCTACCCTATTCTGGAGTAGTGCTGTGCGGTGTGGGATCCGCATCAGGTGGGACTGACGGATGGCATCGAAAAAGTATAAAGAAGGGCAGCTCGTTTTGTATTATCGCGAAATAGGGGAGATAGTGTCACCGACGTGAATTGCAGTGGCAATTATTAAAACAAAGGCGTTTTTCGTTGCGACTGTATCTTCTCGTGAAATTTCAATCACCAATTTTCTCCTCCGATTGCGAATACATTCTGTTGGCACCCACCTACATAGGTAGAAATAATCATCGCGATAAAATAAGAGAAATCAGGGCTCGCACAGAAAAATTTAAGTACTCGTTTTTCCCGCGTGCCGTTCGAGAGTGGGAAAGTAGAGACAGCTTGAAGGTGGTTCATTGAACCCTTTGCCAGGCGCTTAATTGTGGATAGCAAATTAATCACGTAGATGTAGATGCAGATGATGCGGACAACACAACACCCAGTCCCTGAGAGGAGAAAATCTTCGATCCACCCGGGAATCGAACCCGGGTCCTTAGGATTGACATTCTGTCTCGCTGACCACTCAGCTACCGGGGGCGGGCAAATTTACAACGAAGTTGGCAAAATGAACCCGCCTATCAGAATGACGTAGCACCCCCTCAGGCCTGTATGCGTTCACTGATTCGGCTGGGAAAGTGTCATAAAGCCGTTATATCCTATTCTAAGGCAATTTGACCCACAACTGCTGAACATGATATGATCTGGTCCCACACATCTTCTGTCTGGGACAGATCTGGGTATATTGCTGGTCACTGGAGTACCTCAACATCACGCACACAGTTCCTAGCGACACGTGCCATTTTTGGACGAACGTTGTCCTATTGAAAAATAGCACCACGATACCGCCGCATGAGAGGTAACACATGTAGACACAGTATGTCTATTGCGTACCGTTGTGCTGGCAGAGTTCCCTCATCCCTGCCATGACCTGACATTCATACTCGTCGGTTCCCCACACCGTGATGCCAGGAGTAACATCTCTGTGCCTCTACAAAACATCGGAAATGGGACCTCTCACCATGTCAACATTATTCTCGCCGTCATTGGTCATCTGGGATAGTGCAGAATCGCAATTCATCACTGAACACATTGAGATATCATTCATCAGCTACCATGCTTGCCAGTCACGGTACCATTCCCAACGCTGTCGTTTGTGTTGATATGATAATTCCCACAATGGTGTGGAACGATACAGAATGTTTCAGGGAGTTCATTACTTGTTCTCGGATGGTAGGCGCGTATGTGAAGGAGCGCTGTACGGTGATCCTCCCTTGTGATAGTCAGACGTGATCAACGGGGGCGTTGACGACGAGTATGTCTGTCCTAAAGTTCCCGTGCACTCAAACATCGGGCAACGGCCAAATCTGAATGCCCAACAACTCTGGATATTGCACGATTCGACTAGGCAGCCAAATGGAGACAGGGAATTAGGCCAGTTTCTAACCTTGTCAGACGCTGAGAAATGCTATCTCACAGAAGTACCCAAATCCCAGCGAATATGTATCCTTCAAATCTATCACTCACCATCTGTTCACGCCCCTTAAATACTCTACCAGTCCTAGTAACAACATTAAACATGAAGAACACTAATGCACTCTTGTGCCTGTTCTACCTGTCACAAAGAACTGTAACTAAAATCAGTTACAAAACTGCTGATGGTGTGTATGTTTACGAAATGACATTCACTTCTGACCATGTCTTCTCCGTGCTTTATTCGGGAGGACGACGGTTCAATCCCGCGTCCGGCCATCCTGATTTAGCTTTTCCGTGATTTCCCTAAATCGCTCTAGGTAAATGCCGGGATGGTTCCTTTGAAAGGGCACGGCCGACTTCCTTCCCCGTCCTTCCCTAATCCGATGAGACCGATGACCTCGTTGTCTGGTCTACTCCCTGTAACAACCCAACCCAACCCCCTTCTCCGTGCTTTACTTTTTTGTCAGGTAGTACATACAGAGTGATCAGAAACAGTGTGAAAAGCTTGCAAGGGTGTTGCAGCAGACGTTGTGCTGAGAAATAATTCTTGAGAAAAAATATCAATGTGTTGCAACTTTTCCGAGTTAATTAACTCTGACGTTAGTCAACCAGGCTGTTGCGCGCGCAAATTCAAGCGTCCAGTCAGAGACGGTACAGTCAAACGTATCTGTATCACAGCCTCCTAATAGAATATCTTCTTCGAATACTGGAAGACGCTCGTCTGCAGACTAGGAGGAACCTGTGGTACCAACATGATAGCTGTCCAGCCCATAGAGGAAATATACTGTAGAATGTCTTCACGAATTGATCGAAATCGTTGGATTGGATGCAGAGAACCTGTACCCTGGCCGGCCCATTCGCCAGATATGAAGCCAGTAAACTTTTCTCTGTGTGGAAAGCTGACAGACGCTGTCTACAAGAACAGGCCAGCTACACCCGATTATATACAATGATGTATTACTGTAGCCCGCTCTGACATCTCCACTGAAATGCTAGCATGTGTGCAGCTGTCGTTCCATACCAGACTATAAGTAGGAATTGCCACCACCAATGGCCGTTTTGAACACAACCTGTGATGGTCAATTGCTTTGATACTGCTCGGATTCCACATAACTAGCGTATGCATTTGGGTTGTTCTTTAGTATGTGCTACCATAAGTATTGTACAAGTGTTGGTGTGGGAACTTTTGAAAATATGATACCTCGAAACTACTTGCACTAGAATCCTGCAACTAACACCACAGACATTCTAATTTTCCCTTCTTTTATTCTATTAATATCAATAGGTATTGTTCCATTTAAAATATGTATGTTTCCACAAAAATACACTTTGTAAATATTATTACAGTTTGTTGATTGACTAACAATATGAGCCCCTGACAACCAATCCATTCTGTCAAAACCGCACATCAATAGCACATTCAATTTCCGCAGCATTTGCGGTCCATGTTCTATATATATAGTGTGTAATGGGTGTAAGTGCATATATTTCTTTTGGTGACTGAGGAGAGTATATTGGACAACATTACATCAGTAAATATGTCACTTTCAGACTAATAATTATAGTTATTCCCAGTCATGTGTATTTAGGTTGTGTAGAACCTCCAAGTACACGAGGGAAGAGCAAGCCATTAATGCTTATTTTTCCATGAGCAGCAGGTCAGGTGTTGAAGTGTGGACACGGGGATGAAAAACGGTTAGTCTATATCGACTGGTGTAGTCCAATTAGTGGTGTAGTTACGACCATGCAGAAAACATCAGTTTATAATGTGTTTGTGATAAGACTGATTCAAGAAAAAACAACCAGCACACAGATGTGTGTACATGTTAAGGTACCACATGTAAAATATCTGGACTTATTCTTGTTACACCCTGTGTGTATAAAACAGTGTGTATGTATGTGTGTATATCCAGGATCTCCTGCCAAACCCCCATATCGATTTCAACCACATTTCGAACAGAAGCAGCAGGTCTCACCAATATCAGTAGTGTTGGGTTTATAACCTCTTAGATTCAATAGGAATGGATATACAGGTAAAACATGTTTTTCCAGCATATAGGCTGCCTTGTACGGAAGTATACTAGCTGGGACCAGCATGGACCTGTCAAATTAACCTGCTTCGCAAGTCAGGGGCAGGAAATTGTTTTTCGATCCCCGACATCTAGGCTGTTCTGCATTACAGACGTGTTCGAGTACTACTGGCATGCATTATGGACCTGCTTTTAATGGCGGCCTGTATATCAGACCCAAATAAATGATATATGTATATGATATAAATAATGATATCTACACCAGCCTTTCCCATACATCTTCACACATGTAGGCATTTGACACATATATTGAACACGCCTCCTCCTCCCCCTCTCTGTGTTCAACTCTTCCTCCCTCTGTCTGTCCATCTCAACTTCCCCATCTCTTGTCTCTTAATCTCCTACTCCCCTCTCTTTTCTCATGTCCTCCACCCTCTCTCAGACCATGCCTCCCTCTGACCATATCCTCCTTCCCATCAGTTTTTCCATCTCCACTTCCTGCTCTTACTTTTCCACCTGCCCACTACCTCCCCATGCCTTGCACCTGCCTCTCTGTCCATTCCTCTTCCCCCTTTCTCTGTCCATCCCCACCTTTACCCATTTTAACCTGTCCCCAGCCATGCTCATCAGCACGTGTAGCTCCTTCAATACAGATCACTAAAGCAGGCCGATACTACTCCCACATCCAGCCAGCCATTGGTCTGGTACATCGTCCAGACAGTGTGGCTTGTAGACAAATGCTGGGATGGTTCCCAATCTCGGAGTCAGAAAGTACAATACACATACAGTTAAAGTGCAGTAACATATAGAATACAGTTTACATACGGATAACGCACACGACTTCCTTCCTTTGGGGTACCTGATAACAGCAACGGTTGGGAACGCATCCGGCCACAAAATGAAACTAAAATAAACTCTCCAAATCATAAAAATAACGGGACCTGAAAGGAAAAGAAAGAGCTTGCGGCTGTTTTCTTTACCGTAGCTTCTCTCACTTTGAGTCCATTATCTAACAATACACTGAGGTGAGAAAAGTCGAGGGTTAGCGATATGAATATATACAGATGTAGGACAGGCTACACATCAGTGGTTTGAAAATAGATGTATGACATCTACTGGTGTGCAAAACGCGAGAGCGAAAGTAACTTTTGCATCATGTGTCACTGCAAGTAACATAGTTTCGATGATACTTGGACCATGCACAGAAAGAATTGCTATAGTGTAGCATAAAAAGGAACTGAAAGAAATATCCTATGAGACAAAGAGAAGTTACACTTTTGTTCACAGACAATAATTACACTGAAGTAACCACAATTGATGATGGTCCCCTGATCGTTACTATTGGCGGTACATGATACGTAATAGGGTGTGGGTTACCATAGATGACGACTCATGCTCTGTAACGTGCTCCCATGCTAGCCACAGGATTCATAAGGAGTTCTTGTGGTAGGGCGTTTCATTCCTCCTGCATTTTAGTTGACACCTGCTGGGTGATCCTTCTGCACATGGACATCCTGCAATACATCGGCCAAACGCATCCCACACGTGCTTGTTGGGATGTAAGTTGGGAGAACGGGCAGGGTAGTCCATTCGCCGAATATCGTTTGTTTCCAAGAGCTCCTCACTTACGCTATCCGATGCGATCACACATTATCATACACAAAAAGGAAGTCTGAGACGAACCCCTCCTGAAACCGGTAAGTGTACTAAGTTCAAATATTTAGAGGTGAGTAGTCCACGAAACAAGATGCCTTGCCACACCACAATACCTGGACCATCAAAAACGTTTGACAATGTTCGTGGGTGCATCATGTGTCTCAGCCTCCCGCCAAATGAGGGTATCTACTACATCCAGTAACATAGGCGATTACAATCGTGTTGATGGCCCAGGTGTTACCGCATGAGGAGGCATAATGTTACGTAGGAGTACTGGCCCCTAAATCGTTGAAGACGGTACATTCACCAGTCAACGCTACAGTGACACTGTAGTACAACTTCATGTTCGTCTTTTTAGAGATGCCGGATTTGCAAAACTTACGCAGGAAAGTAACTTTAGCATGATGTGTTTTTGCCAAGTAAAATAGCTCGATGAATCTTAGATCATTCGTTTTTATGGATGACAATGAGCGGTCGGATGTAAGAGCGCAGATGGAGCACTTCTTGGAACGAGAGAATATTCGAGAAATGGTTTGGCCTGCTCGTTCTGCCCCCTACCCCCCTTCCCCCTATCCCACCCCACCCCACCCTCTCCGCCCGATGTAAATCCGTCAAGCACGTGTGGGATCCGTTGGGGGTATATATCGCACATCTACATGCATGGACGACTATCCAGCAGTTTCCGACAGTGGTGGAGGCATGGAACGCTCGCTCTACAACCAAAACTGCTTACTAACCTTGCAGTCAGGATGGGAGCACGTTGCAGATCATGTATTTCCGTCCATGGTGATCACATACACTAATAAGTACCATATCTCGCTGTTTGCAATATCGAGGGGATCACTGCAAATCGCGGTGACTACTCTGTAATTGTTGTCTTTGAATAAAACTGCCGTTTCTGTTCGCCTCATTCCGATATGAATATCTCCTGTACTATAGTGTAGTAGTTCTTTCTACGAATGATCTAAGATTCATCGAGCTATTTTACTTGGCAAAAACACATCATGCTAAAGTTACTTTCCTGCGTAAGTTTTGCAAATCCGGCTATATCGTGCGGCAAAGTGATGGTTTACGAGACGGCACACGTTCCTCTCTTTACTATCAGTTTCAGATACAAGCTCGTATGAAAATACAATAAACCGAGACAGAAATCAGACAATAATGACTGTTAGGAAAGAATTGCAGTTATATGACACCAATTAACTGCAGACCTAGGAGAGAGACAAGTCACATTTTAACATACGGTCAACACTGGAAGTTCCATTTAATGTTTAGAATTACTTGCAAACTGTATGTAGGAGGCATCGTGAAGATAATCTGCTTTTCATAAACGCAACGTGCTCTGTACCAATTGGAAATCCCAATTCGTATTAAGAAGAAAGGTAACTCAAGGTTTAACGTTCCTCCACGTCAATGCCACTACCAACGTAACGTAAGTTGGAATGGCGCAACGAAGAGGGACAAATCCGGTCGCGTCCTTTTAAAAGGAAAATTCCCGGCCTTCAAGTATGTCGATTAGGGAAATCACAGAAATACAAATCTATGTAACTTTGGGACGAATTCTGCTCGCACCCACTGCAGGTCCAGAGTCTGAACTATGTGCTACTTTATTTTGTATTACAAACATATACTTTCTTTCGCACTCGTTCTAACAAGGTATGTAATGCTGTAACGAAGTACTCAGCGCATGTAGCATCTAATACAACACTATCTCCCTATTACCTTATTTCATACCATACGCTGTGTTATATTTTTATTTATACAGTGTAACGGACGGAGAAGTTAACAGAGTTAGCTGTTGACGCTATTTAAAGTTGCAGTAAGTACACGTTCTGTCTAATGTTTTACAAATATGTGTTCAATGACCAATTATTCGTGGATTGTAAAGTTAGTTACTCTGCTTGTATAATTACATTCACACGTAACGAAAGCGAGAACGAAGACACTTTTTGGAGACCGTGACTTTTCTCAAGTTATTTCCGCTGTAAAGGAACTAGTATATAATTAAATGTGTCTGCTTCTCCGTTCTTCCTTAGTACAAGATATTAACTGCCGGCAGTCCTTCTGAATTTAGATCCAGAGGCGAGCACGTCGACATGATCAGAAATGATACATTTACTGGCCAGACGCAGGAGACATCCAAGTTTCAGCTCCCAGTCGACCGTAACTCCGTGCTACTCGTAATTCGATCTCCTGCGGCCAGTGAGGAGAAGTTAATGGAGGTAGCAATCTTCAGGGAACGGAACTCTGGCACCACCACGAATACATGGCTCCTACTATTACTTTCCACTGACATTTGTACTGTTTTCCTAAATTACAATGGTGTTAACGATGTGAGATCTTCCCTCATATTTCAGCTGTATAATCTCCAAGCTGAAAGTACTCGTCGTTGCTAACTTAACATTCCAACATTCGAAACCAAAAGCACTATCATAAGCTTCTTACATTACATAAAAGATAATTCGTACGGAACTGACTGTGCTGAGTGTCAAAACTGTCATCCTGTGGTATTCTCAGATTCAATCTCAGATTTCCTACAATACAATGCCTTGCCAAAGACTAAGCGTAAAACAAAAACACAGGAGACGACAGCTGAAAAATATACTAAAGGCATCAAAGCTGCGATATGGCCCTATTCAAGTTACCTGATATCTTGTATGCCCATCTGAATGGAGCATTATGAAATTTTCACATGAACCGAAGACTAATAACGGCACACCTTCTCTCACGTATCATACAAATTCATCATATTTCAGGACACAGCCACAAGATTGTATTGGAGCATTATGAAATTTGTACGTGCACCAAAGGCTAAAAATAACCCATCTTCTCTCACCTATCACACAAATTTATCAATTTCATGACACAGCCACGAGATTGCATTAAAATACAACTCAGGTATCTGCTAGCTAGTATAAAGCACCAAAAACCACAACTAAAAATGAATGGAAGACTGGTAACTAAGAAGAATAAGGACGACATAAAGCAGTTGGGGGAAGAGAGGTATACAGGGATAAAGGATTACTTTTTAGAACATACCACAGTGGTGTCGTGACGAAAAAATTTCTATATAACCCTTCTGACTTATCAAACCGGAAAATATTCTAAAATTGGCCTTAGAAAGCCACTAAAGCTGTAGCGCGTGCATACGGTGCGAGATTTTGGATAAAATTGTTCCTGAATGCACTATAAGAGGAAAAAATAATAAGCATTACGACGTAATCATCCAAATGGGACGGAATTCGGTAGATTCATTGTACATGTACAAATAAACAAATGATTATGATTTCTGGAAAAAATGGAGGATTTACTTAACAGAAAGAGCTGCACAAACCGTGAAACTCAATAATGCGTTGGTCCACCTCTGGTCGTTGAACAAGCAGTTATTCGGCTTGGCAATGATAGAATTGTTGGATGTCCTCCTGAGCGATATCGTGCCAAATTCCGTCCCATTGGCGAGTTACATCGTCAAAACCCCAGGCAGGTAGGGGGGCTCTGTCCGTAATGTTCCAAATCTTGTTACCTGGGGAGCGATACCATAATCCTGCTGGCCAAGGTAGAGTTTGGCATGCACGAAGACAAGCAGTAGAGACTCGCTGGTGCGGGCGGGCATTGTAGTGCTGAAATATAAGACCAGGATGACATGCCACGAAGGGCAACAGAACTGGGTGACTTACCGCTCTGCTGTAAGAGCGTCGTGGATGACAAACAAGGGAGTCTTGCTATGAAAAGAAATGCCACGCAGACCATCACTACTGATTGTCGGGCCGTTGGTATCCCACCGCTGTGGAGGGCGCCTCCAGACACATCTTCTCAGATCATCTGGGCCTAGTTTAAAGCGGGGCTCATCACTGAAGACAATTCTACTTCATACAATGAGATTCCAAGCCAGAAACGTGTCTGGAGACGCCCCAAGAGCGACGAGGTACCAACTTTACCGTCGGCCACCATACGGCGCGACAACCAGGACTGGTACTCTGGCGTGCCATTTCACTTTATAGCAGGACCACTTTAGTTGTCATCCACGGCACCCTTACAGTATAGCGGTACGTCAGAGATATCCTACGTTCCGTTTTGTAGCACTTAATAGCAAGTCATCGTGGTCTTACTGCTTCTCTTCGTACTTGCCAAACTCTACTTTAGCCAGCAAGGTCGTCGGATATATCCCCGAATGATAACGTTTGGAGCATTATGGGCAGGGCGTTCCTACCATCTCGGGATTTTGATGATTTGTCGCGTCAATTAGACATAATTTGGCACGATATCCTTTAGGAGGACGTCCTACAAATCTATCAATCAATGACATGTCGAACATCTGCTTCATAAGAGCCAGAGGTGAACCAACATTTTTCTGACTTTCTCAATTTGCGAAGCTTGTTCTCTTAAATGAATCATCCAATTTTTCTCAAATTGTAATCTTGTTTTCCTGTACATGTGCATAACATCTACCGATTTCCGTCCCATTCGCATAATTCTTTCGTGGTGGGTCTTTCTTTTTTTAAAAACCTCCATATCTTTCACTTACAAAATGTAAAATAGATGTTTATGTAAATTTCGTCTCAATACTATAATTTTCAGCTATGTGCAACTAACAATGACTTTTTTACGTGGTCTTTTTATTAAGAAAGTACTGTGTGTGTAAGAGTTCAATCTTTCATCGAACTGTGATTGCAATTACACTCATGCTCATAAATTAAGGATAATTGCAGAATGTGATGCTACACAACTGGCGCTAATAGCATAGGCACATAGGAAACACACACGACACAGATCTGTAAGTCCACGGTATTGGTGGTAAGTTGAGAAAACCATCCCGAAATACATGTGCTACAAAACGCCACTGCTTCTTTCGCATGTACCCCAACATCAATATGGGATATGTTCACCATGCACACGTACACAGGCCGCACAACTGGTTGGCATACTCTGGATCAGGTGGTCGAGCAGCTGCTGGGTTATAGCCTCCCATTCTGGCATCAGTGCCGGTCGGAGCTGCTGAAGTGTGCTAGGAGTTTGAAGACGTGCAGCGATACGTCGACCGAGAGCATCCCAGATGTGCACGATGAGGTTTAGGTCTGGAGAACAGGCAGGCCACTCCATTCGCCTGATATCTCCTGTTTCAAGGCACTCCTCCACGATGGCAGCTCGGTGGGGCCGTGCGTTATCATCCATCAGGAGTAACCCCTGTAAAGGCGGACGTCTCGATACACGTGACCTATTACAGTTTCTCTGTCAAAGACATGCAGGGGTGTACGTGCTCCAATCATAATCCCACCCCACACCATCAAACCACGACATCCATACAGGTCCCTTTCAAGGACATTAAGGGGTTCGTATCTGGTTCCTGTTTCATGCCAGATGAAAACCCGGCGAGAATCACTGTTCAGACTATACTTCGTCTCGTCCGTGAACATAACCTGGGATCACTGTTCCAATGACCATGTACTGTGTTCTTGACACCAGGCTTTACGGGGTCTCCTGTGACCAGGGGTCAGTGGAATGCACCTTGCAGGTCTTCAGGCGAATAAACCGTCTGTTCAGTCGCCTGTAGACTGTGTGTCTAGAGACAACTGTTCCAGTGGCTGCGGTAAGATCTCGAGCAAGGCTACCTGCAGTACTTCTTGGCCATCTGCGGGCACTGATGGTAAGACATCGATCTTCTTGTGGTGGTGTACACTGTGGATGTCATGTACTGCAGCGTCTGGACACGTTTCCTGTCTGATGGAATCGTTTCCATAATCTTGAGATCACACTTTGTGGCAGACGGAGGGTCCATGCTACGACCTGCTGTGTTTGACCAGCCTCCGGTCGTCCTAGTATTCTACCCCTCATAACGTCATCAATATGCGTTAACTGAGCCACTTTCAACACACAGTCACCATTAACACGTTTGAAAACGTCTGCACACTTACTCGCTGCACCGTACTCTGACATGCACCAACACACCCTCTGCGAGCCGGCCGGTGTGGCCGTGCGGTTCTAAGCGCTTCAGTTTGGAACCGCGTGACCGCTACGGTCGCAGGTTCGAATCCTGCCTCGGGCATGGATGTGTGTGATGTCCTTAGGTTAGTTAGTTTTAAAGTAGTTCTAAGTTCTATGGGACTGATGACCTCAGTAGTTAAGTCCCATAGTGCTCAGAGCCATTTGAACCATTTTGAACACCCTCTGCGTATGTGGACTGCTGCCAGCGCCACCGTGCGACGACCGCAGGTCACATGCACCGCATGGTCATACCCCGAGGGGATTTAAACCTAATATCGCCCACCAGAGCGTTGTTTCACCATGTATCAGCATTATCCTTAATTTATGAGCATGAGTGTACTTTTCGCATAACGTTTATAAAAGTAACTTTTTCTTTCATCGCCCTAACAGGAAAATTTAAATTAATATATTGAACGGAATAGCTGATTAAAGCGGTGGCATAACGCAGCGAGGATACTGAAAATCTCACCATGGACGCAGGTTGGTGGGAGCAATATTGCACTATGGGAGACATTCTCCTGCGCTTGCGTGGGACTTTTGGTAGTAATCGAAGACACGCTGACAGCTGCGAACCACCTGCATCCCTTCAAGCTTCAAGGCTTCCCCGACGACGATGTCACCTTCCAGCAGTATAACTGTCTGTGTCTCTGACCCAGAACCGTGCTACAGTGGTTTTAGGAGCGTTAGAGTGAACTCTCGTTGATGTCACGGTGACCAAATTCGCCTGATGTAAATCCTATGGAACCCATCTGGGACGTTCTCGGACTCCATCACCGCATACGCAAATCAGCGGCCCGGTGTTTATGCGAATTACATGAGTTGTTCGTAGACATCTAATGCTACATACCTCCACAAACCGACAAACAAACTGTCGGATCCCTCATACGCAGAATCAGTGATGTATTTCGTTCCAAACACGGACAAACAGTCTATTAAACCGGTGGTCGTAATGTTTTGGCTCATCAGTGCATGTGACACTTTCAGTGCTGGAACGTGAGGCAATTCTCGTTCGATGTGCTCGACGGATCGAAATGAAACACATCGCTACTGAGCTAGACGTCCCTGTTGGTAGTGCTGATACACTAGTCTACGAGTTAGGGAACTCAAAGATGTGCGTCCAGTGTCTAAAAGAAGATCGTAAAGAACTTCCATCTGGTTGCCCCAATGAACGATGCACAGCATGGGAAGCAGTAAGTGGATGATGGGAAGCGTGTTGATGCAGCAAGATGTTGGCTCCAACGTCGACCAGTAGAGTGCTACCACCCAAGCCTACAGACTCTCCCAGCAAGGTGGTGTAAGGCCGTCGCAATGAACGGAGATTATGTTGAGAAGCAGGGTTTTGTATCCAAAAGAGTGGGGAATGATATGGTCTATTGGATTCCTGAATAAAACCAATCTGATTTCAGAAAAAAAATATTTTGCGTTACTTACTGAACACCCGTCACAAAAGACGCACTGAGACGGTAGGAAAACAGCTACGATCACAAACAGTATACCGCACAAATAAATCAACTATTAAAGAAGAAAGGGGTAAAATGTCATCAATATCACTATAGTAAGATTTATGGCTGAAGGTAAACAGGATGTTTCATATTCCTAGAATATGGAAAGCGCTTTACAGATATATTGGTGAGTGTTAATGAAGGCCCATGCAGACGGAACTGTTTCTCAGATATGTCAATGGCTCGAAGACACTTTTAATAAGAGAGCCCAGTACGACGTCTACATCTACATCTACATCCATACTCCGCAAGCCACCTGACGGTGTGTGGCGGAGGGTACCTTCAGTACCTCTATCGGTTCTCCCTTCTATTCCAGTCTCGTATTGTTCGTGGACGGCGAGTGTTCATCGGAAACGTGAACAGCGTCAGGAGTGCCCCAGAACAGTGTGACACAACCGCTCTTGTTCTTGATATACATAAACTGTGGTGACAGAGTGTGCAACAGTCTGCGGCTGTTTGCTGATGACGCTGTATTCAGGGGGAAATTGTCGTCTCTGAGTGCTGTAGGACAATACACAATGACTTGGATAGGATTTATGTTTGGTGTGATCTACAGCAGTTAGCTCTAAACGTGTGGAGGAAAATGTAAGTTAATGCAGATGAAAAGGAAAAACAATCCTGTAATGTTCGAACAGAGTACTGTTTCAGTGGTGTACTGCTTCAAACAGCCTTTGGCGTAGCGTTGAAAAGCGACATGAAATTTAACGAGAACGAAACGTTCGTCGTAGGAAAGGCGAATGGTCGACCGATTTGTTGAGCGAATTCTACGTCGGTAGTATAGCAACCGATAAAGGACACCGCGTACAGACCACTTGTTGACCCATCCTTGAGTACTGCTCGTGTGTTTGGAATTCCTGCCAGGTCGAATTTAAGAAAGACGTCGAGGCAATTCGGAGGAGTGCTGCTAGATTGTTGCCTGTATGTACGATCAACATACGAGTATTAAGAAAATGCTCTGCGAACTGAAATATGAATCCCTACAGGGGATAAGAGGTTCTTTTCGTGAAAAACGACTAAGCAATTTTAGAGAACTATCATTTGCGACAGGTTGCAGAACGCTTCTATTGTCTCCAACAGAGAAACAACAGGAATTTCTTTTATAGTCACATTCCTCTAAATGCATCATAAGCTTTCCACAAAAATCCACTTTTTACGTAAATTCCTGATCACGACAGTGACGATACGAATCAATTTCGAAGATTATACTGAATCTAAGTTCCATTACATACGGTACGTAAAGCAAATTTTCTGAGAAGGGAACCTCTAAATGACATAACAGCCTCTACTTTCTAGCTAACAGATACTAGATACTTGGAAATGATCTCAATTTATTCAAAGACAGTAGGCTTTATGAGCAAAAAAAATCAACCATTACTGACATTTCTTCAAAAGCATATTCGAAACAACAGTTTTATAATGACTTAGAAATATTGTTTCATATGACTGACTTTTGAGAGAATTGTCGCACAAAAAGACCATGAAACATGTTTAGGTTTTCACTTGTTTCAAAAATCGTTAGAGGCAAATGTTGGGATTATTCCAGCAAGGTAATGGCTGGTTATCTTCCAACTGGTAGTCCGTGACTTCCGTTAAGTAAATTTCCTGACGGGAGAAACGTGACTTGTTACGTCAACGGGACGCGAAATTCTGATCTCACTTCATTCCTCTATTTTTTTCGGAACTGACTAACGTACTATTTGCTCAACAAAGCACTGCTGGGCTACTAAAGTATCTGTGCTGTGTGTGTGACCTTTGTGATGATGGTATGCTCTAAACTTTGCGCTATTAGGCCCTGATTTGGTGTAGATCTTCTCTAGTTTCCATGAATAAGAAAAATTTTAGAAAATTCATCAATAAGTGAAAAAGAGATTGCGATATTCACAGAAGACTTAAATACGTATGTGTTGCAGAAGTACTGCACAAAATTACTAGATACAAAACAATGAATCTGAAATCGACGTGTGAGCTAAACATAGCGTATAGCTCAGTGTTTGAGAGTAACACGGGTTGCAGTGACAGAGACAGATGGTAACTGGGGCTGGCAAACTGACCTGTGGTTTTGAGGCATCATTTCAAAACAGGAACTGCGATGAATAAACACTGTCAGATTGAATAGTGAAAGGCTGTTTATTTTACTTGTATGATTTAAGAACATATTAGATCTTCAAAACGAGAAGAAAAGGATGTTCCTTAAGGAAACCTTTTTGAGAAGTCTCAGTCACACACTGAGCACAAGGAATTCAGTTATTAGCAAGTGAAAACTAGGTCTACAGGGAAGGAAAAGGCTCCTAAAAATTGTAAAATTGTAAATGTCTATCTTACGAGACAGGGAAATGAGCCGGGTCTGAATCGAATCCGCGCGCCGTACCAACAACCGCTTGTCTGGCCCTACTACGTTTCTTAGGCGTTGTTAAACAAAAGTTAAAAAATAATAAAACAATAAAGTAACTCGTGGTGTTTTAGCTTGCGAGACAAACAAGAAGGTCAGGCCTGGATGGAATCCAAGAAGAGAATCAGATGCCATTGGTCTGGTACATCGTTCAGACAGTGTGGCTTCTAGGGCAATAGGTTCTCTCATTTCATTTTCATTATCTAATAATACATTGAGATGACAAAAGTCGAATGACAGCGGTATGAACATATATAAATGGCGGTAGTATCATGTATACAAGATAAAAAAGAGCAATGCATTGGCGGAGCTATCATTTGTACACAAGTGATTTACGTGGAAAGGTTTGTGACGTGATTATGGCAGCACGACGGGAATTAATAGACTTTGAACGTGGAACGGTAGTTGAAGTTAGATGTATGGGACATTCCATTACGGAAATCGTTAGGGAATTCAATATTTCTAGATCCACAGCATCAAGAGTGTGCCGAGAATACGAAATTTCAGGCATTACCTCTCATCACGGGCAACGCAGTGGCCAATGGCCTTCATTTAACGACCGAGAGCAGTGCTATGTGACAAGCAACACTGCGTGAAACAACCACAGAAATCAATGTAGGACCATGACGAACGTATCCGTTAGAGCAGTGTGCTGAAATGTGGCGCTAACGGGTTATGGCACCACTCGCCTGAAGCAAGTGCCTTTGCTAACAGCACGACATCCCCTGCAGTACCTCTCTTGGGTCGTGACCATATCGGTTCGGCTTTAGACGACTGGAAAACCGTGGCCTGGTCATGTGAATCCTGATTTCAGTTCGTAAGAACTGATGCTAGGGTTCGTGTGTGGCACAGACCCCACGAAGAAGCCATGGACCCAAGCTGTCAACAAGACACTGTGTAAACTAGTGGTGGCACACTAATGGTGTAGGATGTGTTTACATGGAATGGACTGGGACCTCTGGTCCAACTGAACCGATCATTGACTGGAAATGGTTATGTTAGGCTACATGGAGACCATTTTCAGCCATTGATCTACTTCATATTCCCAAACAACGATGGGACTTTTAATGGGTGACAATCCGCCATGTCTGGACATTTTCGACAATTTTAGCAAATGATTTGGCCATCCAGATCGCCCGACATAAATCTCATCGAATATTCATGAGACATAATACTGCACTGGGAACACTTTCGCAATTATGGACGGCTATACAGGCAGCATGGCTCAGCATTTCTTCGGGGTACTTCCAAAGACGTGTCCATACCAGGTCCGGCTACAGCACTACGCCGGGCAAAAGCAGGTCCCACACGGTACTGGAAGATATCCCATGACTTTTGTCGCCTTAGTGTACTTTCCTGTGCGCAAAAGAATATCATGCACATTGGGCTATCTGTTGTTACAACAAAACTTAAATCACCCTCCACACGATTCTTAATGTTGTTAAGTGCGACGTCATTTAACAGCTACCCGATGGTCTTTTAGAATGAGTAATGTAGGCGAGTTGAAAACCAACTCAGGGAATGTCGCCACATACACTACGTGGTCCAAAGTATCCGGATACGTGTTTGAAAATGACTTACAAGTTTGTGGTGCCCTCCATCCGTAATGCTGGAATTCATTATGGTGTTGGCCCACCCTTGGCCTTGATGACAGCTTCCACTCTCGCAAGCATACGTTCAATCAGATGACGGAAGGTTTCTTTGGGAATGGCAACCCATTCTTCACGGAGTACTGCACTGAGGAGAGGTATCGATGTCGGTCAGTGAGGCCTGGCACGAAATCGTCGTCCCAAATCATCCCAAAAGTGTTCTACAGCATTCAGGTTGGGACTTTGTGCAGGCCAGTCCATTACAGGCATGTTGTTGTCGTGTAACCACTCCGCCACAGACCGTGTATTATGAATAGCTGCTCGATCGTGTTGAAAGATGCAGTCGCCATCCCCGAATTACTTTTCAAGAGTGGGAAGCAAGGTGCTTTAAACATCAATGCATGCTTGTGCTGTGATAGTGCCACTCAAAACAACAAAGAGTGCAAGACCCCTCCATTGAAAACACGACCACACCATAATACCACCGCCTCCAAATTTTACTCTTGACACTACACACGCTGGCAGATGACGTTCACCGGGCTTTCGTCATACCCACACCCCGCCATCGGATCACCACATTGTGTACATTGATTCGTCACTCCACACAACGTTTGTCCACTCTTCAATTGTCCTATTTTTACGCTCCTTACGCCAAGCGAGGTACCGTTTGGCATTTACCGGAGTGATGTGCGATTTATGAGCAGCCGCTCGACCATGAAATCCAAGTTTTCTCACCTCCCACCTAACTGTCATAATACTTGGCTGGTTCAAACGGGTCTGAGCACTATGGGACTTAACATCTATGGTCATCAGTCCCCTAGAACTTAGAACTACTTAAACCTAACTCACCTAAGGACATCACACAACACCCAGTCATCACGAGGCAGAGAAAATCCCTGACCCCGCCGGGAATCGAACCCGGGAAACCGGGGTCATAATACTTGCAGTGGATCCTGATGCAGTTTGGAATTCCTGTGTGGTGGTCTGGATAGATGTCCGCCTATCACACATTACGACCCTCTTCTTAACTGTCGGCGGTCTCTGTCAGTCACCAGACGAGGTCAGCCTGTACGCTTTTGTGCTGTACGTGTCCCCTCACGTTTCCACTTCGTTATCACATCGGAAACAGTGGACGTAGGGATGTTTAGGAGTGTGGAAATCCCGCGTACAGGCGTATGACGCAAGTGACACCCAGTCACCTGACCACGTTATGAGGCCGTGAGTTCCGTTTGTAACCGCCGCATTGACAACCGAATGCCGTGCTGGAACCTTCTTTCTAGCTTTTCCTCCTATAGAGAAACTCTGATAGTCAAAACTTCTGGGAGAAAGTTACGAGACTTGTATGGCTCAGGTAACAGTAATAGATTTGTCAATAACGTTGTGATTATGTCTAAGAAACAGTGAATACTAGATTACAATTGCTGGAAGATAGTACTATAAATTAAATTCTGAAATTTCACTGTTATTGAATATAGAAATAGAAAATTCAAAAATGGAAGGCTTAAGGTCGTTCCCTCGAAGCATTTATTTCGTTTACTTCGGAATGAACAGCACATACATGTAATAGATATTAGAGATAAACTTAGTGGACTTCTTATAGATGTCGACTCTGAAATTATTGGTATATCGGAGCACCACATAAATAATTTGACAATTCATAGGCTTCCTTTACCAGGACATAGATTAGCTGCCTGTTTTTCAAGGACTTCCTTGCGGGGTGGGGGAGTGGTTATGTACTTAAAAAACAGTATTCCATTTGAGTCCATAGATGTATCACGGCACTGCACTCAACAGATGTGTGAATGTTGTGCAGGGGCAGTTGAATTTAGTGAAACTAAACTTCTAACTGTTGTTGTTTTTAAGTCCCCTAACTCTGACTTCAGATCATTTCTGCTCAAGCTAGAGACGATTCTTGATTCACTTTGTAGGATGTACCAGAAATACGTTATACGCGGTGACTTCAATATAAATTTTGTATATGATGGCGCAAGAAAAAGTATGTTGGTAGATCTCCTAAATTTTTTTTCTAACTAGGGTGCAGGGGAACAATAGCACAACCATACACAATATTTTTATTCATTCTTCATTACTAGATGGGCATTCTGTTAGTAATAGGTGAATGGCCTTTCAGACCACGATGCACAAATTTTAACACTAAATGGCCCTAGTAGTCAATCAAATGTTACATATAATTACAAACTATGTAGGAAAGTTAATTCAACAGCAATAGAGAGTTTTTTAAACTTTGTAAAGAAACAAGAGTGGCAGGATGTTTATAGTGCCGATAACATAGATGATAAATATAATGCTTTCCTGAACACATTTCTCATGCTCTTTGAGAGTTGCTTTCCATTAGAACGTTCTCAACAAGGTACTAGCAGTAAATTGCAGTCTAGGTGGCTGACTAGTGGGGTAAGGATATCATGTAGAACAAACCGGGAATTATATAAAAATGTTAGAAATGGTCACAATCAAGCTACAATAGCCCATTACAAGCAGTACTGTAAGGTGCTTAAAATGTAATTAGAAAGGCAAAGAGTATGTGGTACGCAAATTAAATAGCTAATTCACAGGATAGAATTAAAACCTTCAGTTGTGAAGGAAGTGCCTGCTCAGCAGGACAAGGTCGACTATATAAAGTCAGCTCGTAATAAAAATATTTCTGTTACTGATGAATCAGATATATGTACAGTATTTAACAATCATTTTCTAAGCATTACTGATGAATTAAATAAAAAGTTAGTTTCTACAGGGAATCATATAACTCGCTTCGCAAATGCCTTTTCGAGATTGATGTCTGAAATACTCTGTGATACTGACAAGGGGGAGATTGAGTCAATAATTAAATCACTGAAGACTAAGGACTCCCATGAATATGATGGAGCGTCTAGCAGAACATTAAAGTGCTTTGCTGCACATGTTACTCCTCTACTTGGCCATATATGTAACTTTTCCTTTAACAATGGTCAGTTTCCTGAACGATTAAAGTACTCAGTAGTAAAGCTGATTTATAAAAAGGGAGAAAAGGATAATGTAGATAATTTTAGACCTGTTTCTATGCCATCTGTGTTTGCTAAAGTTACTGAAAAGGCTGTGTATGTAAGGATAATTGATCATTTTATATCACACGATTTGTTATCATATGTAGAGTTCGGCTTTAGAAGTCGTTTAAAACATAAAATGCTATATTCTTTTTTCTCTCTGAGGTACTGGATGGGTTAAAGTCAAGATTTCGAACCATAGGCATATTTATTTATTTAACTAAGGCGTTTGATTGTGTTGATCACAAAATATTGCTCGATAAGTTGGACCATTACAGAATACAGGGAGTAGCTCGCAATTAGTTCACCTCTTACTTTAGCAACAGACAGCAAAACGTCAATATTCACTATGCTGAGAATGGCTGCGATGTGAGTCTGAGTGGGGTACAGTCAGTTGGGGGGGGGGGGTGCCCCAGGGATCAGTGTTGGGGCCACTCCTGTTCCTTATTTATATAAACGATATGCCCTCTAGTATTACGAGTAACTCTAAAATACTTCTGTTTGCTGATGGCACTAGCTTGATAGTAAAGGATGTTGTGTGCAACATTGGCTCGGTTTCAAATAGTGCAGTTCATGACCGAAGTTCATGGCTTGTAGAAAATAAACTAATGCTAAATCACAGTAAGACTCAGTTTTTACAGTTTCTAGCATACAATTCAACAAAACCTGACGTTTTAATTTCACAGAATGGGCATATGAATAGTGAAACTGAACAGTTCAAATTTCTAGGTATTATGTCGTATGGTATTACATTTTGGGGTAACTCTTCCCATCCTATAAGGATATTTTTGGGTCAGAAGCAGGCGGCTCGGGCAATAAGTGGTGTAAGCCTACATTGTATGAATAAGTGGTGTAAGTTCACGAACCTCTTGTCGACTCCTGTTCACGAATCTGGGTATTTTGACATTGGCCTCTTAATATATATATTCCTTACTGTCATTTCTTGTTAACAATATTAGCTCAATCCCAAGAATAAGCAGCTTTCACTCACTTAATACTCGGCAGAAATCAAACCTGCATTTGGATCGGACTTCCTTAACTCTTGTGCAGAAAGGTGCGCAGTATACTGCTGCATCCATTTTCAATAAGCTACCACTCGAATTCAAAAATCTTAGCAGTAATCCACGCGCTTTCAAATCGAAACTGAAGAGTTTACTCACAGGTCACTCCTATTCTGTCGAGGACTTCAAAAATTAAGCTGATTCTTGTTGTATTGTTGATTGCGTTTATTTATACTTATGGATTGACTGTTTTCGGGTTCATAAACATTTTATTTTTGTCTGTTATTTCTTTTATGTTGTAATGTTGTAACTGACACGATCCATGACCTTGGAGATTTTCTCCTGAATTTGGTCCTACGGAACTTGACGTGAAAATAAGTAAATAAATAAGTAAATAACTGACGCAGGTGAGACGCAGTCTTGCGCTCTTCTTATGTGTTGCTGACTGTTGCTAGAGAGGATAGAAAACAACAAGCGTAAGCGTAGAATAGAAGCGATGAAATCTTGCGCAGGGCGTTGTCGATGCTGGCGCGAGTAGGCTGCTGTTTTCTTGGCGCGCGGCCGTGTTGACATTGCGCCTCGGCGCCCTTGGTCGATCATTCTCGTACTTTCAGAAGTGCTGCCCCTCGACAGCTCTTTCTTAGAGGATGTGCCTGTTTCGTTGCACAGACATGAAATGAAATGTGCCCAGAGATATCGACCTGTTAAAAATATTTTACCTTTAAAACGTTTTCCATATTCATCTACACGAATCTTTGGTAACTCATTGCTAAGGGATAATTTACAGTTTAATTATGCCTAAAATTGTCACAATAACTTTAATGTTTCATCATCATCATCATCATCCATATCTCATCCACTGCTGAACGTAGCCACTGCTGAACTTTCGTTAGTTCATTCTCAAGGTCTTTCATCATAATGAGGAATCCAACACAAAATCTTCTTCATCCATCACCCCTCTATTTCATTTTGTTGCAATAACTATTACGTCTGCAACTCCTGTCTGTTATCTACCCATAAGTTTGTTTTTTGTCGTTTCATGTTACCACAACACGACCTTTCCATTGCACGTTTGGCTACCTCAGTTTAGGAATGTTATTGCATTAAACCTTCATTCACCTCCTAAATTTAGCACTGGCAGTTTTTGCTGATTACTGAGTTCTATGTAGTTACATTGAGAATTTACTTACAGCAATTTGTTTCCCAAATTAACTCCGAGTCATTTTTACCATGTTCTATATTTCTGTAAAAGTACATTTCTTTGCTGTTTTCTTGTCGTAACTATAAAAATTTGTTAGCTGTTGCTGCAAATTTATCGTTAATATTTTGTATGTTGCTATCAGTATACGGATTACACATTATTTTGTTCTTGCGTCTCTTGTCATACTTTGTCTATTAAGTTAATCCATGCTTTGCTGAAGTTCTTGTAGATCCCAAATGAACAAAATGTCGTCTGCAACACGAAAGTGACTCAAATAAGAGCTACTTTTGTGTATATCTTCTTCATCTAAGTTTAATGATTTGAAGACTTTTTCGAAAACTGCAGAAAAAGCTTTGGTGATGGAGTCACCTTGCCTAAACCAATTCTTAATTCAGAACATTTTACTCTGCCGATATTATCCAACCAATGCTAAAGCCTTTTTGCATACATATTTCAACAAAATTATGTATGTCGATTGTCTTCCTTGTTTCTCAACTGCTGCTAGCACCTTTTTATTAGCTAACGAGTCTGGTGCTTTGTCAGAGTATATTATACTACATAATGTAATAAATACACTCCTGGAAATTGAAATAAGAACACCGTGAATTCATTGTCCCAGGAAGGGGAAACTTTATTGACACATTCCTGGGGTCAGATACATCACATGATCACACTGACAGAACCACAGGCACATAGACACAGGCAACAGAGCATGCACAATGTCGGCACTAGTACAGTGTATATCCACCTTTCGCAGCAATGCAGGCTGCTATTCTCCCATGGAGACGATCGTAGAGATGCTGGATGTAGTCCTGTGGAACGGCTTGCCATGCCATTTCCACCTGGCGCCTCAGTTGGACCAGCGTTCGTGCTGGACGTGCAGACCGCGTGAGACGACGCTTCATCCAGTCCCAAACATGCTCAATGGGGGACAGATCCGGAGATCTTGCTGGCCAGGGTAGTTGACTTACACCTTCTAGAGCACGTTGGGTGGCACGGGATACATGCGGACGTGCATTGTCCTGTTGGAACAGCAAGTTCCCTTGCCGGTCTAGGAATCGTAGAACGATGGGTTCGATGACGGTTTGGATGTACCGTGCACTATTCAGTGTCCCCTCGACGATCACCAGTGGTGTACGGCCAGTGTAGGAGATCGCTCCCCACACCATGATGCCGGGTGTTGGCCCTGTGTGCCTCGGTCGTATGCAGTCCTGATTGTGGCGCTCACCTGCACGGCGCCAAACACGCATACGACCATCATTGGCATCAAGGCAGAAGCGACTCTCATCGCTGAAGACGACACGTCTCCATTCGTCCCTCCATTCACGCCTGTCGCGACACCACTGGAGGCGGGCTGCACGATGTTGGGGCGTGAGCGGAAGACGGCCTAACGGTGTGCGGGACCGTAGCCCAGATTCATGGAGACGGTTGCGAATGGTCCTCGCCGATACCCCAGGAGCAACAGTGTCCCTAATTTGCTGGGAAGTGGCGGTGCGGTCCCCTACGGCACTGCGTAGGATCCTACGGTCTTGGCGTGCATCCGTGCGTCGCTGCGGTCCGGTCCCAGGTCGACGGGCACGTGCACCTTCCGCCGACCACTGGCGACAACATCGATGTACTGTGGAGACCTCACGCCCCACGTGTTGAGCAATTCGGCGGTACGTCCACCCGGCCTCCCGCATGCCCACTATACGCCCTCGCTCAAAGTCCGTCAACTGCACATACGGTTCACGTCCACGCTGTCGCGGCATGCTACCAGTGTTAAAGACTCGATGGAGCTCCGTATGCCACGGCAAACTGGCTGACACTGACGGCGGCGGTGCACAAATGCTGCGCAGCTAGCGCCATTCGACGGCCAACACCGCGGTTCCTGGCGTGTCCGCTGTGCCGTGCGTGTGATCATTGCTTGTACAGCCCTCTCGCAGTGTCCGGAGCAAGTATGGTGGGTCTGACGCACCCGTGTCAATGTGTTCTTTTTTCCATTTCCAGGAGTGTATATTCGCTGGTACTCTCAGTAAATTAGTTGATAACTTGAAGATGGTGCCTTGTGGTATACTACACTTCCGAAGTTAGCTTGTTCTTTTCCCTGTTTGAAGTCTAAATGGTTCAAATGGCTCTGAGCGCTATGCGTCTCAACTTCTGAGGTCATCAGTCGCCTAGAACTTAGAACTAATTAAACCTAACTAACCTAAGGACATCACACACATCCATGCCCGAGGCAGGATTCGAACCTGCGACCGTAGCGGTCGCTCGACTCCAGACTGTAGCGCCTAGAAGCGCACGGCCACTCCGGCCGGTGTTGGAAGTCTAAAATTTTATTCTTCTCAGTAAATTTCACAGCCAAATCTCCTTTATTGTTTTTTGTATCGAATCAAAAGTTACTTACTAAAGAGTAATTTTTTCAACATTTTCCCAACTTTTACTTTAAAGTCGAACTTTACTAGCCTATAATATGAATTAATATTGTTTAGCAGTTCTTTTAATTCCTCATGAAGGTATACCACTTTTTCTGGGTACGAGCTGTTGGAGCATGAACTTATACTGTATACAGTGAGATTATTTCATTAACTTTAAATACTATTCATGCTGTTTTCTGTGACATTTCTTCAGGATTAACAATTTGTTTTTTAAGTTTCTGGTTAATGATAAAACATTCCACTCAGTGTCGTCATTGTTCTGTGCCTTTATAGTATAATACGTCTCCTGACAGCAGCTCTATCAGATCCATTTCATTTCTTCTTTCTTCTGGTACCCCAATGTTATTCCACCTCCAGTACCAGTAGCGTATCTTAAGTCTTGATCGCCGTGCAATTTACAGTCCCTATATGGAGTGTGGTGAATCTATTCGAGGCATGATATTTTGCTTTAAGAAATTTTCATGTAGCAAGGTGTGAAAGAATATGTAGTTGGGCGCCTCCCGGGTTACGACTACATTGGCAGAGTTCCGTCAGTCCATTGCTTTCAGTATGATTTAACGCAGGCCAAGAGACGAAGAGCTCAGGAAGGAGGACAGAAGGAAGGAAGATTGTGTTTAACGTCCCGTCGACATCGAGGTCATTTGAGACATAGCAAAAGCTCGTATTGTGTCAGGGATGGGGAGGGAAATCAGCCGTGCCCTTTCGAAGGAACCATCTTGGCATTTGCCTGGAGTGATTTAGAGAAATCAGGGGAAACCTAAATGAGGATGGCCGGACGCGGGTTTGAACCGTCATCCTCCAGAATGCGAGTCCAGTGTGCTAACCACTGCGCCACCTCGCTCGGCGTACAGCTCAGCAATTAGGACGTAACAATAGGTGCTGCAGAGTCCTACCCATAGTACCTTAACCTGTCTGGGCTGAATTGTTTGATGCGACGCATGTTCTATGCTAAACTTTAGCAGATTATGGCTCAGAGCAGTTTAAGTCCATTGAGGACTGGTTCTAAACGTTGAAGATGAACGACCAAAGAAGTAGTTTCCATGCTGAGTATAAACCAGCGATGGATTCCTTGTATGGTTAGTCAATGTCAGTAAATTACTCAACTAGTTTTCTAGAGCAGAAAGTAATGTGGGCCGTTTGGATAGTTGCAGACATCTACTCTCCACGCTGTTTACGATGCAAGTTGCAGAGCTGCTCTTCTGTGTCCGTTCATCCAACCCAAGTCTCCTTGGGTTGTTGTGACATAGGGCTATGGTGTGAATGATTATGTTGTACGGGATGGTATACGACTGTTATTGTAGCATACAGTTTGCCTGATTTATCTGCTGCAACTTGCGTAGCCTGGAAACTCCTAGCACTGACTAGCACTAACTACATGTGTACACTATGACGCTACACACTGAATGTGTGTGACAGAAGGCTCCAGAAAGGCAGCCGTAGGGATGCGGGCAACCGCAGTTCCATGTGCTCCTGTCACAACTCTCCGCCACCGAACCTACTGCTTACAGCGTATGTGATATCAGTGTATCTTCATACCAGAGCAACAATACAAATTACAGAAAAGCACGATACACAACTTTAAAAAGTGCGGCGCTGTGCAGTTGGATACCATGTTTATATCTGAATGAAATAAATGCGATCCATTAGGGTGAAGATAAAGGCAACAAACCAACATTGTAAAATTAACATACACTATCGATCGAGGTATCATATTAATGAGCTCGGCTTATATACGCACGTTTGCAAGCAAAATAAGGGTAATTGTCTACAAACATAATCATTAACAAGTTTAATTGAATCAAAGAAGAGAATTGTACATAACAGCAATTTAGTTTGTGCTAGAAAACCTTCGTGAAAACCACACACCATTTTCACAATGTATGTTTCATATGACTAATTTTGTTATTTTTAGTTGAATAACGTTGTCATAATTAAAATACTACGTAGTTTTAATAATAATTTAATTCTGTTAAAGTTATCAGAGAGCTGATTGAGGTAGGAGGAGGAGGAGATAACTTCCCATACAAAACATCTGCCACATTGTTACTAATGAAGTTTAGACATTATTAATAATAGAGGAAAACTGTGTAATCTTGCTATCTATATTTTTATTAGTTGTGGGTGAGGTGTTCGACTTCCAGCTTACTGCGACTTCCATAATTAATCACCATGTAATAGAGCAACATTCCATGTAGTTATAGATGAAGTTGCATTAAAGGTGCCTGCACAAATTCGGCGGCTAACGACGCGTCATTACGAATATTCATGCCCGATTTACTTGGATCAGCACTCAGAAACATTTAGTTTTTTATAATATTGCAATGCTTGTGTTATTCTGATTACGATGCAAAGTTCCTTTGGACATGCATGCATGTCGAAAGGAACAGGCACTGCGGCGACCACGGCCCTTACGAAACACATCAAATGAGTTCGAAATTGTGAATAAGGATTACCATTTAGTATTGTCCACATTATACAGGGACTCAGACGTCTGTCTATTGACTTGGCGCACAGCACGAACTAGTCTACTGCAGTTGTGATATTAAAATAAATAAAATTGCAGTTCTCTTACTACAATCAGTTCGTTTCAAGTACAGTGGTTTTCAGTAGCTTGTCCCACCAGGAAATTGGATGCATTGGTTCTATTAATTGATATGACAGCGATATAACTCAAATGCTGAACGCCGATAAAGGAGCGGCACGTTAGCTTCATGCTACTGTCCGCAGCATAATAATAATAATATCTATTACGTCGCACCACACGAAACTCCCCGCCCACACGGGCAATGCTGCCATATGGCGGCGTCCCGCCGGGAGGAATTTTGCATATTTTCATTACTTCTGATGGAACGCTAATAGGATTGATCTACGAAGTTTAAAGGAGTAGCATCATTTTGTTAGTCGTAGTCACTGTCGAGGAACTTCGCGACGAACCAACACTCTCAATAGATGACCAGAGAAGTCCAAACACGGAAAATTGGAAAAAAATGAAACAGAGAAATATGATAATCGAAAACTTTGAAGTGATGCAAACAATGATCATATTTTCCATCTATCAATCATTCTGTTCTGTCCCGTTGGGTACTATGCACTTTTACTTCGACAGAGCTTAATGGCACTTTTCCCCAAGTTCGTCTTCGCTTAACGCCTCTTTCCGTGACTGCAGGTGGCGAATACTGATCTTTCTGCTCATACAAGATGGTGTGTGGCATTTCTCTGTAATCTGAAACCACGAATTTTGGTATAATGTTTTGTTTAATTGAACCATCAAAGAAAGATACGAGTTATTAGAGCGTAGATGTTCTTCGTCCCTAAAGTACAAAGTTTTCCTTGTTTAGAATTCGAGACGTCGTCTTCCTTACATAGGGTGATTCCTTGATGATTCAGGGTTGACGGAGCAGGGCAAATTTATCATCCTGCGATATGGAATATAGACCCGAAACGACCTAATCAGAAATTGTAAGAGAAACTAAGATATTTCCAGTTTTACTCTTACTCTGCTGACCGCGACGGAAATCCATGTACTTACTTTTTTTAACAATTTTGGTCATTTGCAAAACTCACTGAAGGTGCTAATTTCACGAGAGTTATTCAAAGAAGTGTCCACAAGCTTCTATACGAGCAAAACATCTTCGTACCAAGTTCTTTAGCGTCAGTTCGCACAACAGCAAAATTTATCGAACAATGTCACAGGTAGTGACAATTCATACTAGAATTCCTCGTCCATCCTCTTCATATGTGTCGAACGTAACACTTTTCATGTGATCCTATATAATGAAATAAATTTACAACTGTTCGAGTGCTGATTAAAGGCTGCTCATCTGTGCGAGCAATTTCTTCTTCACACTGGTTGAGAGTTCCCACAGTTCGTTGGGCTCTAGTATTGTGCCTAACCGAAAATCAATGTTACACACTATCAGGTTGCAGAGGGTTACAACACCAACTACAGGCATACTGTAGAGCTCTTCCTGCGACGAAAAACGTATATTTTCAACTATTCTTATCTGTGGAATACTACGCCATCTCATAAGACCAAAACCATATCAGCATTTTCACAGATTTCTGGGTGGTAAATAGTATAGGATCGAGAAATATTCTCACACGCAGCAGCGTTAAGAAAGTAATCACCATCTTATACAATTTTTTTGTGGTCGGCATACAAGTCCTCATCCAGATTCAAGACAAAAGTTTATCTAGCAATATCATATCTGGTGAATTTTGAAAACACATGTATAAGAACGAGGAAATGGTAGAAATGGCACGTAGTGCAACGTATCGGAATGTACAGAGGAATATGTCGCCCTGCACTATCGTACCGGCCGTCGTAGCTCACTGAGTGAAGTGCTATGACATCTCACCTTCATCCACAAAGGAACTATGTTTCGAATCCTCCGCAGGTTCCTTTTTTATTTTTTTAGATGTTCTTTCCCTAGTTCTCGTCGTTTATAATCAGAATATCATTTTGTCACATGACAATAACCTATCACACGACAGTGGGATCCATTAAACTGTATGCATGTGTCTACGAACTGCGCAGTGCACAACCATAACTGGTTCTTTGAAGTTAATGTAAGGCGACTTTCCGATGAAGTACATAAACAATGAATATGTCGATATGCATTTGGTGTTGGGTGCATCCGATAATCAAGCTGTTACTGGTGCTGCTCATCCGTATCCTGCACAGTACCCTTGAAGGCACTATCCCGATATGAATGTTTTTCGTTTCGTGGAGCAATGCCTTTGGTGAATCGGTAATCTTCGTCCTCAAGTAATGGACTAAGCCCGTCCAAGGTCTAGACGTACTCCATAAACAGAGGAAGCGATTCTTGAAACCGTTCACCAATCACCTCCGTGAAGTTCCTATGATATTGCAATGCAATTTCAGATATCTCGAAGACTCGTTGTTGAAGTGTTGCACGATGACGAACTGCATCCATATCATTACACATTAACTCAACACCAGTGGCCAGAAGACCGCATTTGATGAGTACAGTTTTGTGAATGAATTTTTGCACCAAGTGGAAGACAACCAACATTTTATGAATAACGTGATATGGACTAACGAATCTAGCCTCACTGGTGGAGTTATTTTCAACCTCCACAACAGCTATTATTGGTCGTAACACAACCCACATGTCATCCATAAATATGTCTTTTAGGCAAGCTTTGGCATTAAGCAGTGGCCAGAATCGTGGGAAGAGTGCTTTTGGGTCCTTACGTATTGTCGGACAAGTTGAATGAAATACTTTGCTTGACGCATTAGAAAAATTTCCACTTGGTGTTCTGTGACTGTTAGAGTTTCAGCATGATGGTACATCGCCACACTCTGGAATGAATATGTGTAACAATTTAAATGAAGCATTTCCAGGGAAATGGATGGGTCGTACAGGTCCAATGTTCTGGCCTCCAGGTTCCCCAGACTTTAATTACTAGATTTTCTTTGTGGAGACACTTAAAAGTACAAGTTTATAATACTCCACCCATGAATGTACACGATCTAACAGCTCGTGTGCATACTCCTTCGGCACCGGTGGCTGCAGGTGTGTTGCCTAAGGTTCAGCGATGTATAACCCAGCGAGTAGCGAAGTGTTTCCACGTGCAAGGTGGTCGCTTTGAACATCATCTCTAAGGCTAACGTTGCTCGTAAGTGAACATATCGGCTCTGTGGACGTAATACTGGACGTCAAACGTTCGGAATGGAATTACTGTGCACAGCGAAATGTGCAATCTAGTGTAGCCTAGCTATTGTGATTTTTGTACCTCATTGGTTGCAGACGATGTTACCCTATCCATAATTATTTTCTGTTGGCTTTATTAGTATCAACGACGAAAGAAAGTGGTTGTTTACGACTGGAAGTAGTTCATGTTATTTCTTAATGTTTAAATAAAGGTAACAGAAACAGAAAGAAATACACAAGATACCGGCTTATGAAGGTGTAAATTGGATACAATTTGATGCTTTAACTGAAATAAAAAAACTTTGTGGTGCGAAGTCGACTCGAACCTCGACAAGTCCGCATACGCTCTCTCCACGGCATTGTTTCGTCTCACTGAGCTATTGGGTCAGCTCCCACACACGGCAGACTTGCTACCTGTTCTTGGCCACGCTGCAGACAGTTACAGTGTTGCCAGAGCCTCGTTTTTTAAATCGCATTTCTATTAAACCTATTGGCGAGACTAGGTTTACTAGATACACTTTTGTCTTGTATTGGGATGAGGAATCGAATGCCGAGCGCTAAGTGTGGCACATTATCGTCACAGTGTATGTGTGGTATATGGTCCAAAGCACCCGGGTACCCCTGTGTATTGTGGAACTGACCACTAGACGTCACGAAATGTTAAGCCGTCACTTTAAAAGGACGGAGGAGTATCGTGTTGTCAGTAAAGAATCAGTAATAGCAGAATGGATCGATCCAGAGTGTCCAGTGTATTTCAACGTGGACTAGTCACTGAATGTCACCTGCGTAACAAATCCATCAGGGACATATCAATCCTTCTGCACCCGCACATGCCCACTGCTGATAATGTGATTGCGAAATGAAAACGCTAAGTAACCACTGCAGCCGAACCAAGAGCAGGCAAACCTCAAGTACTGACAGACAGGAACCATCGAGTACTGTGAAGGTTGGTCCTAGAAAAATCTTATGACATCAGTGGGAAGAATTACTCGTGGGTAGTTGCCAACTGCTATCAGCAGTACAGTTAATACAGGGTGTTTATAAATGAATATCAGGATTTTAACGCTTTATAATATTTATTACATTAAACTTACAGTTATAAATGATATGTCAAATGAAAGAGCAACTCAAGCAGTTGTGTTTGGCACCAGTGCGCATGTGTAGCGCGCAATGTTTCCGCCGCAATCCGCTAGACAGTGGTAGCAGCGAATATGGCGACTAGTGAACAGAAAGAGTTTTGTGTTTTGCAGTTTGCAAAGACCGCATCTGTAGTTACTGTGCAACGTACGTTCAGGTTGAAGTTCGGTTGTGATCCTCCAAGTGATAATAACAGTCGTGGATGGTACCATCAATTAGAAGATACCAGCTGCCTTTGTAAAGGGAAGGGCACAAGGCGACCAAGAGTTAGTGAAGAGACTGTTGAGCGAGTGAGAGAGTCGTTCACTCGTAGTCCAAAGAAATCAGTCCGGAAGGCTAGTCGTGAATTACAAGTTCCCGTGTCGACTGTTTGGAAAGTTTTAAGAAAAAGCATACAACTACGTCCTTCCTGTTTACAGTTGTTACAGGCTCTAAAGCCGCAGACCATGGATTATGTGCCAACTTCGCAAACGAAATGTTGTTTCATGACGATGAAAATTTTCTGGATCATGTTGTCTTCGGTGATGAATCGACCTTTCACCTTAGTGGACATGTTAACACTCACAATGTGTGCATCTGAGGCTCAGAAAATCCTCACGAGGTGGTACAAATGCAATGAGATTCCCATAAAGTGAGTGTTTTTTGTGCCGTATCCCGGCGGAAAGTTTATGGGCCTTTCTTTTTTGGTGAACTTACTGTGACTAGCATTTCTTACCTTGATACACTAGAGCAATGGCTCTTCCCAAAGTTGGAAGAAGATGAGCCAGAGAACTTCGTTTTCGAGCAAGATGGTGCTCCACCTCACTGGCATAGCGAAGTACATGATTGGGTGAACTTCACTGTACCCAAGCGCTGGATAGGCCGCAAGGGGCCCAATGACAAGGTTTGTTTTGCATGGACTCCACGTTCACCCAACCTAACGCCATGCGGTTTTTTTCCTTTAGGGGCTTCATCAAGGATAGTGTGTACGTGCGTCCGCTACCAACAGACCTGCCTGAATTAAGAAACCGGATTGAAGCAGCTGTTGCTAAAGTCACTGAAGACACACTTATCAACGTTTAGGAAGAACTCAGCTATAGACATGATGTGTGCCGTGTGACAAATGGTGCTCACATTGAACATTTACAAGGTTCTTGGTAAAACTGTTTGAGTTGCTCTTTCATTTGACGTATCACTTATAACTATAAGTCTAATATAATAAATATTATAAAGCGTTAAACCCCAATATTAATTTATAAATACACTGTACAATGACTGTGCTTATGAGTTAAGAGAAATGGGTACAATGGTGGAGCAGCTACTCATAAGCCACACATTTCTGTTCGTTGATGTTAAGCAACGCTTCATGTGATGCAAAGAGTGACGTCATTGGACAATGGATGACCGTCAACGAGTGATTTGGAGCAATGAATCACACTACACCCTGTGGCAGTTTGTTGGAAGGAGATCAAATGGTTCAAATGGCTCTGAGCACTATGGGACTCAACATCTTAGGTCATAAGTCCCCTAGAACTTAGAACTACTTAAACCTAACTAACCTAAGGACATCACACACACCCATGCCCGAGGCAGGATTCGAACCTGCGACCGTAGCAGTCCCGCGGTTCCGGACTGCAGCGCCAGAACCGCTAGACCACCGCGGCCGGCGGGGAGGAGATCGTTACCTGCCAACATGAGTAGAGCCAACAGTGCAGAACAGAGGAGTTAGTGTTACGGTATGGGGGTGTTTTTTGTATTTAGTATGTGGTCCACTTACTGTGTTGAATGCGAAAGGATATGAAACCATTTTCCATCATTGTATACAGCGTACAGTAGCGGAGCAGTACTGAAACAATAACTGTTATTGTCAATGCAACCTGTCGTAAAGCAGCATCTGGGAGATAATGGTTTGTGGAGAGGAACATTCCTGATATGGACAGGCCTACACAGAGTCCCGGCCAAAACCCAATGGAACACCTTTGGTATGAGCTAGAGCGTCGAATTCGCTGTAGGCTCCAGTGTCCACCATCACTATCTACTCTGGTTTTGGCTCTTGAGGAATAATGGGTTGTCTTTTCTCCACACACATTTAGACACCTCACTGAAAACGTTCCAAGCTAAATTCAAGCGGTTATAGAAGTGTAGGACGGACACACTCTATATTAATGTCCACCAACAGGTGCCCGGATACTTTTGAACAGAGAACGTAAATATGTTGCAAGTAAATAATAAAATACAGCAGAAAACCCTCTTGATTTAAGGGTAACAATCACATAATATTGCGAAAGAGAGAATACTGCACTCTCGTAACAATACAGACCAAAGGAATAGGAAGACATCATATGAAAGTCAATCAACGAATACAATGCTTCTGTACAGTTTTTCGAAAATCCGTATGGTGCTGAAAGTGAAGACAGCGGACAGAGGTTCCAAATTTAAAATCTGACGTTTAGAAGTGCACTTTACGCATGAAGATACTACCATACTGATGTTTGATTGCCGCACATACACAAATATGAGAGAGTTTGATATAAGCACCATCCAGTAATGAAAAATAATTCAGATACTTAAAGTGAACAAGGAACTAGTCCCTAACTGAATTCCAGTTTGATTTTACACTGAATACTCGGTGTTATGGGACCTTTTCCTAGCCCAAATGAAACTAGACTCTCTTCGGCAGCAAACAGTCTCACGAGACTATAAAAAAACTTAGGTGAGTTCCGACAACAAAAACGGTGCAGGGTCAGATGACAGACTTACAGACCAGTATCTCAGATGTTAGTCTGTTGCGAGGACCTCGAAAATATTATATTCTGATCACTATGTCATTTCTGGAAAAAAACAAGTATATCACGAAGTATCAGCACGGATTCAGGTAAAACCACTAGCGTGGAAAACAACTTTCCTCATTTTTACATATTTTGCAAACAACAGATGCTGGTGAAGAGCTAGATATCGACTGCCTGGATTTCTGGAAGGCGTTCAATACAGTACGACATCGTTGACCACTAACTACGATACTATCGTAGGGAGCATCTTCATTCGCTCGAAAAATATTCTTTCAATATTCCTTGCTGTTTCTTACACATTCTCGGAATTAACTGCTGCACAGTTTACTGTAGAACACACGATTCTGTTGAGGAAGAGATGGCAACATCGTCAACTGGTGTTTCGGTATTGCAACTTATAAACGTGGCTGGTTTTGCAAATGAAATATCGCATGGTACACTTCAAACATGGTCTTTCCACTTTTGAAGACATTGACATTTTTCGGTTGTTATGTTTCAGAATAAGTATTTTTAATAGTTGTTTGACGTGAATGAGCATAATATATTTGTGGATCTCACACGCCTGCGTTAACAATAATGTTTCAAAAGCATTTTTAAAATCAGAGGCGTCAGTTGTACGCTCTGGAATTAAGTAGAATCGATCCATAATTTTAGTCGAGTGAAGAATCTCGTGTAAATCTTGCTTACCTTTGTTCTACAACGCGCCATGTATTAATTAAGTCTGAAAAATTTGCTCTAATATTTGGCTCTTGGAACAATTTTAGGGACACGCAACGGAGTAACGAGAGCGCAACTGCACCGAAAACGCGTTTTGTGAAGATTGTCACTCTTAGCATTTGACATTTCCACTCTTTGTCCATAATTACAGCTGTAACGATTTATGTTCCTCAACACAACACACCTTCTAAATATTGAAGTCCCAGACGTCTTTGTGTATAATCTCTTCGGCTGTTTTAGAGATTTTTAATCTCCAGAAGGTTTATAGAAAATTTCTGGCGCCTATTTTAAAATAAAAAACAAATACGTTCTTGTGGAATATTTCGTCTTAATGTCCCTCTAAAATGAAGATTACTTGACTGACACAATATAATCCACAACTAAACGCAATAGCACATATGACACGAACAAATAAATAAATATCTGTTCATATCAAAACATATATTCTTCTGTGTTAGTCTACTCTGTCTTTTAATAGCGTAAACTATTATCGATGTGAGGGTAGTTTTAAATGAAAGCCGTAGCAGAGTTATATTACACCACTGCATGTTTGTAACCGCAACGTGGGCGCTCAACTACAATATATTGTGCCTCGTTATTTGCAGGTTGCTGACAGTAATTCATATGCTTCAATAAATGTGGCAGCAACACACGGCTAGATGCGAATATGCAGGTACACCTAATTAGCATTTATTCTGTCTCTTTCGTTAAGTAATTACGATGTTACAGGTCGATTTTCAATACGGATCTAGTCTGTGTCCTTAACCACGACGTATACAAAACTCTGAGACTTTTCAATTAATCTCAACAGCGCTCTTCAGTGTGCACGGTGTATCACGTATTACACGCTGCAACAGTGTTTCAAATCAAAGTGCGCCATTCTCAGCCCCTCACATTTGAGCGAACCTGCTGGGCGACGTCCGTGCACTATTACTTTGAGCAGGAGATCGCTGACGGCACACCACGTACCACTACAATGGGCTCATCGGGGGAGGCAGTGGTGAGCCGATACGTAACAAATCGTCCTCTCTGATGAGTCCCACTTTTATTTCGCTTGTAATGATGATGGGGTTCGTGTGAAGTACTGTAGAGCTGAAAGCCTCCCTCGAAGTATATTAGCTTGCTTCATCCTGATGGAAAACCCGGCCTGAAAGTTGGGGGCTCCATTGTGCATCGTGAGCCATCAGGCTGCTTTGAATTGCCGTCACACTAGACAGCATCAAGTTGCATCAGAGAGATATAGATTTCTGGGTAAATAACAAGGGAGGAATATTACAGTTCAACGTACCGTCAACGTCGAGGCTATTGAAGATGAGCCAGAGACCTCTAACGCACCCAATTCTCGGGTCTTTCGGTTCACGCGGACATCACATTTCTACCAACCTCGTATTTCTTTCATCCACTAGCCGCTGTGACACTTCTCCAACAATAATTAAATTTTGCCTTAAGTGGAATCCTTGTGATATATCTTTTCTCAGGTTGGCGTTTAATACCTCCTTGATATTTATAACATTAATTTATAACACGTTATCACAAAATGTACTAACATTACGAAAAACCGATTTTCGCAATGTCCACTTGTCGCACTCCACTTTCCATTTAATCATTTCATTGTAGCAAAATAGATCATATGTAAAATAAATTTTCATTAACTGACAATTTATTGAAGGCGCTGTAATTTTTAAAAACACAAGGACGTTTTAACGTTCCGGTTGTTGTAATCATTCAGTGAGGCAGCAAGTTGTGTTAAGGCATTTTTCATTCTCTCTAACTGTAAGAAGCCAACGGCTTTGCCGCAATGGTAATACTAGTTCCCGCCAGATCACCGAAATTAAACGCTGTCGGGCTTGGCTACCACTTGGATGTGTGATCGTCCGGATCTGTAGCGTGTTCTTGACTAGCGGGGTGCACTCAGCCCTTATGAGGCAAATTTAGCAGCTACTTGATTGAGAAGTAGCGGCGCCGGTCATTAAAACTGGCAACGGCCGGGAGAGCGGTGTGCTGACCACACGCCTCTCTATATCCGCATCCAGTGACACCTATTAGCTGAGGAGGTCGGTAGCGGTAGGCCTTCCGAAGTCATTTCGAACGGAGAGTTTAACAGTGAGAACGTGAGATTACTTTATTTACGAACCTTTCTGACAAAACTTGAATCAGGCCATGCCTTTTCCAGAAACCCCATGTCCATCTAGTATTCAAAGAACCACGTACTCCACCATCTTGTTAGTACCTCTTTCCTATTTAGTTAACTGCATATACATTCGAATTGTGGGTCCCTATTAGCATAGATAAAAACTTTTTTAAAAAGGCTGAAAAATCTAACCCTCAAATTAGTACGCATAAAACTCCAAAAAACATATCACAAAAAATTAATCGACAACAGAATAGGAACACCGTTTTCGGATTATGTCCGCAATTGAAAGGCAAATATTATTACTGAAGAACGAAGAAAAAATGTCGATTAAATTTCGTCATTGTATCTGCTATGAGAATATGACCGTCATGCTGCAGAGACATAGCGACCAGGCGATTGGCATTCGTTGCGAGCCAGAAAGTTTCATCTCTAACTGTTCTTGAACAGTACAGGCGAGGACAGAGGCCAGAGTACGTTCAATGATCACAGCTGGCCCTACCTTTTTTCTGTTGAGGATCTGCGTGATATAAAATTCTGAGAGTTTACTGAATAATTGGCGGAGCCGGGCACCAGTTGTGAGATGTGCTTTTGAGAGGCGTACGGAATTCGAGAATTGTTCAACCATAGGTCGCGCGGTCTGCGGTACGTGCGGATGGGTGGAGACCGAAGTACAGCTTCTATACTTTTTAAGACGTTGTTACCACTGTTCGTGCTGCTGTACATTCTAGTAAGAACTGTCTTCTTCAGCTAGCGTCGTGGAATAACACATTAAGTAGCACGCAACTGGAATATGCACCATTACTAATACTGCGCTAGCAACACAATATCCCATATGGCCGGCTAACTGGTAATCCCTTTGGTGATCAATCAACGACTGACGTCAGCTATCAGCAGTAGCTCGGGCTCAGTGGGACACATATTGTTACTGACAGTATCCGTTCTGTAAAACTCCACTTGCCGTAACGCTATGCATTACTGTGATCATACCCCATAACAGCCACTTAAATGACGTATGAGCAGCTGTTTCTTAAATTTTTCATTGTTTGTCTGAAAACAACTACTTACAGTTCCAGCAGCTCCGTTCTTCTATTAGAGGACGACGTCTGTTGAATTTCGCACCCGTTAACTGAAACAAAGCAAAGAACTCTGCGTTAAACTCATTACTCTTGAGGTGAAACGAGTTGTATGTCTACATTTCCTTGGATATGAAACTAGAAATGACTGTCTTTGGGACAATAAAGAAACAATTGTAACAAATTTGTCGTGTATACCCGTTGATAAAGCGGTTCATTAAGATATACTTTTAGCGTAAATATGAAACTTACGGAAAGAGAATTCTTTTAATGAGACATAAAGAACCTCTGTGTTTACAAATCTCTCATTTATGTAATGTACACCCCAAGAAAAGAAAAGAAAAAAGCGACTAATCACGAAGGAATTATCAGAATAGAACCGAAATCAGTAGATGTGATGTATTTGTACAGACAAACCAATGATTACAGTTTCAGAAAAATTGGATGATTTATTCAAGAGAAAGAGCTGAGCAAGTCAGAAACGCGTTGGCTCATGTCTGGCCCTTATGCAAGCAGGTATTCAGCATGGCAATGATTGACCGAGTTGTTGGATGTCCTCCTGAAGGATATCGTGCCAAATTCCGTCCAATTGGCAAGTTAGATCGTCAAAATCCCGATCTCAATGGAAGGCCCTGTTCATAACACTCTATACGTTCTCAACTGGGGAGAAATCCGACGACCTTCCTAGCCAAGATAGGGTTTGTCAAGCAGGAAGACAAGCAGCAGAAACTCTCGCCGTGTGCTTGCTGGCTTTATCTTGCTGAAATGTAATCCCATGGTGACTGGCCATGAAGGACAAGAAAATACGACGAAGAATATCGTCAGCTTACCGCTGTGCTGCAAGGGTGCCGCACCCCAGACCACCACTCCCGGTTATCGGGCAGTATGGCGAACGACAGTCGAGTTGTCATCTCACCGCTGTCCTAGGCGTTTCCTGACACGTCCTCGCTGGTCATCGGGGCTCAGTTGGAAGCAGGACTCATTACTGATGACAATTCTACTCCAGTCAATGGTATTCCACGCCGAAGAAGTGTCTGGAAGCGCCCTGGATAGCGGTGGGATACCAGTCTGACTGTCGCCCGCCATACGGCCCAACAGGCAGGAGTTATGTTCTGGGATGCCATTACTTTTCATAGCAAAACCTCTTTCGTTGTTATCCGTGGCAACCATACAGCACAGCGGTACATCGACGATATTCTGCGGTCCGTTTTGTTAGCCTTCGTGGGGAAGCCATCCTGGGCTTACATTTCAGCAAGATGATGCCAGCAAGCGCACGGTGAGAATTTCTAACGTTTGTCCTCGTGCTTCCCAAACCCTTGGCCAGCAACGTCACCGTATCTCTCTGCAACTGAGTACTTTTGGAGCCTTATGGATAGCCTGCCCCCCTCACCCACCCACCATCCACCCACCCCTCAACCTCCAAGCATCTCAGGATTCTGACGATCTAATGCTCTATTCGCACAGAATTTTGCACGATCTCCCTCAAAAGGACATCAAAAAACCCTATCAGTCAATTCCAAGCCCAGTAACTGCCTGCATAAGTTCCAGAGATGGACCAATACGTTACAGACATACTCAGTTTCTTGAGCTCTTTCTCTTGAATAAATTATCCAAAATTTAGAAATTGTAATCATTGGTTTGTCTGTACATATACATCCCGTCTACCGATTCTGTCCCATTTGGATAATTCCTTCACAGTGCAACGTTTTCCATCTTCTTCTTCTTCTTCCCCTTCGAGTGCGTTTCTACTTGTGTCAATGCATATTTCTATACCATATCATTTACAGTAATCACACATATGTCTGCAGTCTCTATCAGTTGGCTATGCGCACCGTAACAGTACGTTTAAGACCCATATTTGACTTTGCAACCTATGCTTTGTGAAGCAGTGATGCGACTCTTACACCGTTGTCCCTGACTATATGAAGGAATTTTAGCTATTTATGCTTCTTTAACATCCCTGCCAAATAGTAGAACATTAAACGCAATTATAAATAATGGTTCAAATAGCTGTAAGCACTATGGGGCTTAACATCTGAGGTCATCAGTCCCATAGACTTAGAACTACTTATACGTAACTAACCTAAGGACATTACACACATCCATGCCCGAGGCAGGATTCGAACCTGCGACCGTAGCAGCAACGCGGTTCCAGACTGAAGCGCGTAGAACCGCTCGGCCACAACGGCCAGCATTTATTAATAATCTTAAACTGGAACAATAGATTTCTGTACGTAATCCATTCACCCTCTAACATACTCAAATCTAATTAGAGGTCGCCCTAAAAAGTCTTTCTTTCCAATTTTGGTATGTGCAGCCCTACGGTAAAAGAAATACATGACAGATATAAGGTACAAGTGTTGATTCATGAACTACACGTACATGGACCTGTAAACCGAATGGAGTAACTTTTTTTTCGTATTCTAAATATCAAAAACTGTGAAATAAAATCCAAGCAGTCGAGACATCAGAACGCATAGACCCTGACTTGTCTTCCAATATGTAGCCAATTCATCACAGAACTACCTTTAACTGCTCTGCGTGCTATAATCCTTTTACAATTCTTTGTAAATGCTTTACACACGCATAGTCAGTTGACGATGTCAAATTAAACACCTTCCAGCCGTCAATTTTCAACCTTATTTTATTATGCAACCAGTTTCGGCGCTTTAGTACGCCTAATAAAGTAAAATAAGGTTGAAAACTGACGGCTGAAAGGTGTTTGACATCCTCAGTCGACCATCCGAGTCCCGCGATCATCGCTAAGAACATGGACATACAGAGACATAGTCAGTTGGATTTTATCTAGCTACCGCACTGGATAAAGAGTGCTCCTGGAACAGCAGGGCGTGTGACGTCACTGGGATCCGTACTATCGAGTACTGGACTATAGGATGAAAGCCCAACATAGGACAGACAAACGTGCGGTATCATAATAGTCAGATGAGTCTTGTATATAATTCATTTCGTAATACAATTAAATTGGCAACCATTCGTAAACAATAATTTTAAATGCTGCTTGTTTGCTCTGTGGGCATGAATTAACATTTACCAACAGTAACCGAGCAATGGACATTTTTGTTACATCATGAATATATGGAAGTGTTATTGTTTTCCATAATCTCTCTAACCGCGCGTACCATCTTTTGACATTACCAGATAGGATACTCCATTTTTGAGGCCGTGGAGGCATTCGGCCTGCACGGGCCACAGTCTCAGATGTATACCGTGAATACCTAGTTTGAAGAAAAATCCACACCACCAGAGTTGGGCAACAGTGTGCTGATAACAACGAGCATTGGTGATCATCTCGGATTCTAGCTACCTGCTACGGTATCAGGTTCGAATCCTGCCTCGGGCATGAATGTGTGTGATGTCCTTAGGTTAGTTAGGTTTAAGTAGTTCTAAGTTCTATGGGACTTATGACCACAGATGTTGAGTCCCATAGTGCTCAGAGCCATTTTTTTTTCTAGCTACAAGTACACAAGCTACTGTTAGACAAACATCCGCATGTTTAATGCTGGACAGTTGCGGCTGATGGGTAGTCTAACCAACCAGTACCAACAGCTCACTGTGTTGTAATCACTGCCTCCGTACGTGTTCCCTTGCTCAATATAGCTTACAGACCACAGAGATTGACATGAACGCAGTAAAATCGCAACTGTACGTCAAAAGCCTGGAAGAGGGTCACATGGTCTAACGGCACTTTATACACATTCGAACAGGCCGCTATTACGTAACTTGTACCTCGAAACCCACATAACCTGATAATCAACCATGCTAATAGAGGGGCATTCAGTTAGATGGTGGAAGTTTGGGTGGGGGGGGTATTTTTACACAAGATGAAACAAAGCCCCTGATACGACTAATAAATGCCGAGCGATACTGGAACCCGCCTGTCCGATCATGTGCAGTTGTCAGCTCACCTCCAGAGGTCCACGGAAGATCTGTACCTTCAGCAAGGCACTGCACTACCCACAATATGTGAGCATGATGTTTAAATGACCACTCCACGAACATAAGGTAGATCGTTTGCCCCCCTGTGTCCCCTGATCTAAATCCTACTGAGAACATCTGGGATGCCATCGAGTGCGCAGTTAACCAATTCCAGCTAGTCTCGTGTGTTGTGACTGGCGCTTGATTGGCATGGGTCAAGATAATTCCGCCAAAGATGTCTCATGGAGGCCATACCACGACGCTTTGCCGCGGTCACCAGAGTGGAATTAAGTGCTATGCGCTGTTACTCGAGAGCTTCTAAATAAAATGCTCTTATGCCTACTTACTATATTAGCTGTAGCACGAAAAATATGAAAAGTTGTGAATCTGAATTTCTTTAAAAAAGGGCTGAATTTTCCCATTTTAAAAATACACAGCAACATTATTAGCTTATAGAAAGATATGAGGTACTGACGCCATTCCAGCTGACTTTCCAGGTGATTTCGTCGCAGCTGTATTCAAAAAGGGGGATAAAACTGACGGCAGCAACTGCCGTGGAATATTCCTACTTTCGGCTGCTCGGAAAATCCTAGCCAGGAATGTGTCTGCCAGAAATGCTGTGTGGTTTTAGTCTAAATCGAGTCACAGTCGATATGATTTTTAGCGCAGAAGTGCAGACGAAATCAAGAGAACAAATTCTTCCCACCTACAGGGTGATCCGAAAGAGTTACAGAACATAAAAATAAGCACTTTAGTTATGGTAGACATGGTCACTCATGGTAGAAATGATTTACACAGAAGATAATTTATCACGCTAATTATAGCAGTATCATTCATAGGAACTGCTCTAATGCATGACCGTTGGCCTGTATGCGCACAGTACATCATCAGACCGTTGATTGTCCTGTCCGTTTGAAGATTTTTGGCGTATCCGCAATGGTACCAGCAGCGACGGTAATTCTATAGAAGAGGTTTTCTTCGGATTCCACAACGGTTTCATGCACCAGCTGTTTCACATGTGTACAGTGCCAGAAAGGCATCACGTGTGTCACGTGAGCTAGGTGGCCAGGTCACAATGTCGTTTCAGATGATTCACTGCTGAAATGGGCTGGCGCCCCATCGTGCTGGAAGTAGATCCTTTGTATAACATTCGGATGTACGTCCTCCAGTAGTTTTGACAACACATATACCACGAAACTGCGAAATTCCGTACCGTCGAGGCGGAATGGTAGAATGTATGGTTCAATCAACCTATCACCAAGAATCCGGGCCTATACATTAACACCAAATCACTGCTGACGAACACGAGGGCAAATACCTAGTGAATTCGCATGTGGTCAAACATGTGAATTGTGGATATTTGCATGTCAGTACACATTCTTCATCTGCGACACCGTCACAACAGCTTACGAATACGTCAATGCTAGTAACAAAATGTCCCCTAACGTTACAAATTAACTTCAGAGACCAAATTTTCCTTATCGAAATATACAAGGTGTCCGGGACAGATGTATGCAAATACATTTGTTTATATTTCAGTACCTATTAAGGTTTATAAGTTTTTTGGTCCAATATGGTACCCAAACATTTTTGTGCACCTTGGTAAAGATCAGTGTGGGCACCATTTGTAGTGCGACAGATGTCTAAACGGTAAAAAGCTTCCCGCCTCATGTTCATCAGCATGGTAGATCTTATGACCTGCACTGCAGCACAAATCTGTTTTCTCAAGTATACCAGATCTCGAACCGCTGTTCTGTGAACAATGTCCTTGATAAACCAGCATGTGCTGAAAAAATCCAGCGGAGACAGATAGGGAGACGGAGGAGGGGGGAGGGGTCAATTGGATCCCCCCCCCCTTTCCGTTCGAATGGTCAGGAAACGTCTCATGGAGAAATGTGGTAACATTCCCGTGATAGTAAGGTGAGGTACCATCCTGCTAGAAAATGATGTCGGGAAGCATATGTCGAACTTCATAGTTCACCAACATGTCGATATAGGTGTTGCCTGTCACTGGCACGCGTACACCACGGGACTATTTGTTTTTCATGAAATGGTGAGGGTCACATCTTGGAAAGTGTCTCTGTCGATTGCGTATTTACTCAACAGCATAAAATATCAAGTTCATTCGGTACAAGGATTTTCTTGTGTTTACTCCTAGCCGATACAGACTGTATTTGTTTCGATGTTCTCTAGCTCCTGTATTAATTTTAATGAATAGTTTCGGAACATCCTGTAGATGGCCTTCATATATCTCCTCAAGATGTTCGACTCTGTTAATAGACAGATCATATGGCGAGTCGTAGCCTCAACTGCATGCTGCCTAAAATAGGCAGGCTGATTAAAAAGGGTACGCAAAAATTCAAGTAGTTGATAGAGGAGTCAACATTCACTGAATAACAAATTTTGATTAGAAGCGATGGGTATGCCTATGATCTTTTAACGTTGTGAGTATATTTTAGACATTCCTTCATTTATTTTAAAAAAACTTTTCATATGGTTCTGACCACTAAGGGACTTAACGTCTAAGGTCATCGGTCCCCTGGAACTTAAACGTAACTTACCTAAGGACGTCACACACGTCCATGCCCGAGTCGGGATTCGAACCTGCGACCGTAGCGGTCGCGCGGTTCCAGACTGACGCGCCTAGAACCGCTCGGCCACACCGGCCGGCTGTTAATTTTAATATCCACAAAATGTGGTGATATTGTACTTTCCTTTTTGCAGTGTGGTTGCACGTGACAATGCGGCTTTAGGCCGCAAAATCGGTTGTGTTTTAATAAACAACAGTTTTACCAGCTGTTGTTGGAGTTCTTCCTAACATCATGGCTTTAACGTAGAATCATTGTGTGGGCTGAATTTTAGTTTTCTAGAGCCATAAGAACTGCGTTGATTTAACAAGATATTTCTGACTGTTCCAGCACGTTCAGAAAGTCTAAGGGTTTAACTGTAAGGAAGTTGTGATTGTCACAAAAATTAATTATTCATGGACTACGAACACATACAGGAAGATTCAGCTAAACTATGTGATCAAAAGTATCCGGACAACCCCAGAGCCGGCCGGAGTGGCCGAGTGGTTCTAGGCGCTACAGTGTGGAACCGCGCGACCCTTACGGTCGCAAGTTCGAATCCTGCCTAGGGCATGGATGTGTGTTATGTCCTTAGGATAGTTAGGTTTAAATAGTTCTAAGTTATAGGGGACTGATAACCTCAGAAGTTAAGTCCCATAGTGCTCAGAGCCATTTTTGAACACCCCAGAAACACACGTTTTTCACGTCAGGTGCATTGCGCTGCCACCAAGTGCCAGGTACTCCATATCAGCGACCTCAGTAGTCATTAGACACCGTGAGAGAGCAGAATGGGGCACTCCGTGGAACTCACGGACTTCGAACGTGGTCAGGTGATCGGGTGTCATTTGTGTCATACGTCTGTACGCGAGATTTCCACACTGCTAAACATCCCTAGGTCCACTGCCGTTGATGTGATAGTGAAGTAGAAACGTGAAGGGACCCGTACAGCACAAAAGCTACAGGCTGACCTCGTCCGTTGACTGACAGAGACCACCGACAATTGAAGAGGGTCGTAGTGTGTAATAGGCAGACATCTATCCAGACAATCATACAGGAATTCCTAACTGCAACAGGATCCACTGCAAGTACTATGACAGTTTGGCGGGAGGTGAAGAAACTTGGATTTCATTGTCGAGCGGCTGCTCATAAGCCAAACATCAAGCCGGTAAATGCCAAGCGACGCCTCGCTTGGTGTAAAGAGCGTAAACATAGGATGATTGAACAGTGGAAAAAAGTAATGTGGAGTGATGTATGCCGGCCGCGGTGGCCGTGCGGTTCTAGGCGCTCAGTCAGGAACCGCGTGACTGCTACGGTCGCAGGTTCGAATCCTGCCTCGGGCATGGACGTGTGTGATGTACTTAGGTTAGTTAGGTTTAAGTAGTTCTAAGTTCTAGTGGACTGATGACCACAGATGTTAAGTCCCATAGTGCTCAGAGCCATTTGAACCATTTTTTTTTTTTTTTTGAGTGATGTATCACGATACACAATGTGGCGATCGGATGACAGGGCGTGGGTATGGCGAATGCCCGGTGATCGTCATCTGCCAACGTGTGTAGTGCCAACAGTAAAATTCGGAGGCGGTGGTGTTATGGTGTGGCCATGTTTTTCAAAAATGGTTCAAATGGCTCTGAGCACTATGGGACTTAACAGCTATGGTCATCAGTCCCCTAGAACTTAGAACTACTTAAACCTAACTAACCTAAGGACAGCACACAACACCCAGCCATCGCGAGGCAGAGAAAATCCCTGACCCCGCCGGGAATCGAACCCGGGAACCCGGGCGTGGGAAGCGAGAACGCTACCGCACGACCACGAGATGCGGGCGGCCATGTTTTTCATGGAGGGGTCTTGCACCCTTTGTTGTTTTGCGTGGCACTATCACTGCACAGACCTACACTGATGCTTTAAGCACCTTCTTGCTACACACTGTTGAAGAGCAACGCGGTGATGGCGACTGAATCTTTCAACACGATCGATCACCTGTTCATAATGCACGGTCTGTGGCGGAGCGATTACACGATAATAACATTCCTGTAATGGACTGGCCTGCACAGATCCCTGACTTTAATCCTATAGAATACCTTTGCGATGTTTTGAAAGGGCGACTTCGTGCCAGACCGCACCGTCCGACATCGATACCTCTCCTTGGTGCAGCACTCCGTGAAGAATGGGCTGCCATTCCCCAAGAAACCTTCCAGCGCCTGACTAAATATATGCCTGCGAGAGTGGAAGCTGTCATCAAGGCCAAGGGTGGACCAACATCATACTGAATTCCAGCATTACCGGTGGAGGGCACCACGAAATTGTAAGTCATTTTCAGGCAGGTGACCGGATACTTTTGATCACATAGTGTAAATTCATAGCAGACGTTTGCTGAAATACTTCAGATATCATAACTATGTTTTAATCCAAATGAATTTTGAAACTGCAGTCATTAAATGACTGACAGCTTCTTTTCACAGTAATTACTGAGATATGTTGTGTATACCTGTGGTGTCTGTTCTTTCGGACATGTTCGAATGAAGAGGCATGACACATTTAAATATATACCCCTTGACGCCAAACAATGATACCTTGTGCAAATGCTCTGTTCATTCAACCGCTTGCGGGAATCAGGTGACACTGCGAGTAGTGAGGATAAGGGACAGGGGACGTTACTTACGCGCATATGGGAATTCGGGTTCGACAGGAAGCATGCTCGGATAGCTAAAGTTGTTAAGGGGATCGCTCGCGGTAAGTAGAAAACCCGGGTTCGAGTCCCGAGGTGGCACAAATTTTCACGTCACAGAATTGGATTTATCTCAATGCCCGGAAGGAGATGATGTCGAACTTTCCCTTTCAACAGAACTGTAGTAATTTCTGATGCTAATATTGTAGTTATAAAAGGAATTGAAAGGCGCCTCATTCTTCTAAATCGGATTAGGAGTTTCGGAGAAATAATGGAACTATGGATTTACCTATTCTGAATATGAAACACACTGCTGTCTCGTGTGGAAATTAGGGATTTCTTACTGAAATAAGGAAGCGCGTCACGTCAGATAAGGAGGAAACAACGTGTTCCACCGCCAAGGTATAAGAGGGTCACAGAAAAATGTAGCTTTCATTCTGTCTCTGGCGTTCACATATGCTGGTTAGCAAAAAAACAGATATATTATTCAAAAACCAACAGAAAATAGACGTGCTACCTTTTAACAGAGAATGTAGAAGGAACGCAAAAGGAACAGTCGAGTTTTACGCACAAAACTATCCCGACAGTTGGTGTCCACAAAGAGTGACAAATCAGCGAATTTGCAAAAAGATGGTTATTGGAAGAGCACTAGAATATAGAGTATGGTGCAAGCTTACGAAGAGCGACGAGTACGAAATACAGGCAGTGGACGAAAACATTGAAATACCACAAACACAACACATTACCATGAATAATACACATTTCAGTTATCTCGGAACGTCCAAATACAGATCCAGTATGGTCTCCAGTTTGGGTCTTAAACCATTCTATATGCAAAATAGTAGCAAGTTCCGATAAGGATGATGAAGGTGGATAGCTATCACCCACCGTTTTATCAAAAGTAGACGTAGATCAGAAAGGTTCAATAATACTGAGATCTGGTCACGGTGGTGGCCAGGAGAAATGCGACAGTTGATCCTTATCTTTACAAAGCCAATCCTGGACGATGAAAGCTTTGTGAATAGAGGCCCTGTCATCCTGAAACATACCATCATCACTGGAGAACAAACACTGTTTCATAGGATGGATATGATCAGCCAAAATGCTCACATAATCCTTGGCAGTAAAGTGATCTTGCAGAGTACCTGTGGGTCTCACGGAATACCACGATATTGCCGGCCAAATCTTCCCTGAGCCCCCGTCTTTGGCGGTCGGATGGATACTCGGTATAACTGTGCAGAGGAACAGATACGAGGTACTATCACCAAATTCGCAGTTCTTCAAATGTGACGTTGATGCAGACATTCTCTTCACGGACGAAGTTCCCATGGATTATAGTCCCCCACAACAGCTGTCATCTCATGTTGTAACATTAACTGAATGGGCTAGTCATTGGCGGTTCCGTATACAATCACTATGCAGCACGTATCGTTTGTGTTGAGGAGACGAACTGCAGCTCGTTCATAGAGAGTCAGAACTCTTCCACACCTGTGCAAATCCCTTCCTCAGATCAGCTGCCTATACGGCTCTTGAAGCACCTCATATAGAGTGCGCCACCACGCTGTCAAGTATGTGAGGCAGCCCGTAGTATCAATATCGCCTGTTAAATATTTAGTTAATGATGAAACTAATTTATGGTTGTGTTACTTTTTTATATTCATTTCTATTTTCAGAATTTTTCTTCTTACAAGCCATAGAAAGTGCGTTGTTTTTCAGCTCTACCTTTTTGTGTAACCATTCATATAATTTTCAGGGAATACGCTTTCTTTTCTGGACTGTACTTCACGTTTAGACACTAGTGGAGTACATTTCGTAGCTAAGGTGTGTCGCCCATTCATTTAGTATTTTCTACGAACTTCATTGCTTTCTTCAGCCTATTATGATTAATATTGTCAGTGTCCCCCACTGTCGCAGGCACTCGTACTTTGTATCCAGTAACGACGTCTAATCTCCAGGCGTGCTAGGCCCGCGCCACACTGCAGTTGCTTTGCTCATGCCTTGCTAGTTTACTGGGAAACACTGAAGTTCGCTTCACTGTAATTGCTTTGGTCCGGCGAATTCTGCAACTGTCGATACCACCGGTGCTCGACCGCTGCCCTTAATTTCCACCTATTGTCGTCCTTCATGGCGAAGCCTTTAGCAGCTCCGTTGATTATTGTAAGTACGGCTAACATCAGCCTTATTCGCTGAATATTTACATTAACTTAACTGGATAATTTGTTCCTGTCTGCTATTTAATCACACTACATGCCTACGTAATACGTTGTATGTGCAACGGGAATGGTTTCACACAATCTTTAAAGCATTCAGTAAAATACTTCCAACCTGACAAATATTTCCATCTTCGGTGGCGCAAGCTGAGCTGATAGTGGAATAATTAGGAATAACTCTGTCATTAGCTCATACGATGACGTTACATTCACGGATCGTAATATCGCTTAAGTACCTTATTATTTTGTTTATTTCACTGATAACGCTCCCCTTGTTAGACCAACTATTTAATTTTCATATCTTGGTTATAATGTATCATTTTTGCAGCTATCAAGAATTCTATTTATTCTTTTTTAAGGTTTATTCAGGTGCAGATTCTCCAAATTCACTTAAAATCAAAAATTTAAGTAACTCAGCTCGATCCATTTCTGAATCGGCCGCCTCCATCGCTTAGTGGTTAGCGTGGTGAACTGCCATACGAGGGGTCCAGGTTCGATTCAAGACGGGGTCGGAGATTTTCCTCTTCTCGGGAACTGAGTGTTGTGTTGTTATCGTTGTCATTTCATCCCCATCGATACTCAAGTCGCCAAGTGGCGTTAACTAAAAAGACTTGCACCATGTGACCGGCCTCCCCGCAGGCGGGGTTCCCGGCCAAGCCACATGGACGAAATTATGAGGGGAAGGTTGGATTGTTGCAATAATTATTGAAAGCTTTCGTCATTATAACAGTTAAAAGGGGCAGTATGTTCCACTTTCATGGTATTAATGTGTAGTTTGTGCCACAGTTTGTTGCCAGATGCAACCTCTCTTAATTTTTGCACTGTTGGGACTTTATCGCTCTTCCAATGCTGAAGGAGTCCCCCGTGTACATTTCTTTCTTTATCCATTGCAGTTCCCCTCATTCCTTCCGACCTATGCGAGTGAAATAAATAACTAGGTCTGCAAGCTTGTTTCAAATGCACTCCATCAGAGCCAAAGGATATTGTAGTGTACCAACATAACTTCTTCCAGATTTGAGGGAGATTCAGAGAGGTTGCCTTGAGTAAGACAACGGTCAGCTACCCATGTGTAAACCGCAGGTGGCAGAGTGTTCTTCCTCCCCCATACCTCACAAAGTTTGAGGTAGGATAATACGCAAATGGGAAGCGACACTACCGCCTTATTAAGGACTCTGGTTACACGTGTGTTTAATATTTTTAAATTGATTGTCGTGTTCTATGCGACAGATATTTTCTATATTCTAGGACCTGACACGAACAGAGTTTTGGAACATTCGTATTTCTCACTGACGGCGATCCTCTAATTTGTTTTCAGTATTATTGCTATGTACTAAGGGCGTTCAATAAGTAATGTAACTTGTTTTCTCGGTCAGTTTCCGTTGAAAAATGTGGAATTAGATTTGGGACCGTGAAATATTCCCGCTTCAACCTCTGTAGTTTCATGAAGTTCCGATAGGTGGCAGCGCTATACGTAGCCTTCAAAATGGCATCTGTAACGGAGGTGTGTTCAAGCCAGAGAGCTTGGCGGAAAACCAGTGCATCACAGGTATTCATAGGCGCTTTCTGAATGTCTGCGGAAACCTGGATGTGAACAAAAGCACAGTGAGTCGTTGGGGCAAGCGTCTGTCATCATTGCAATAAGGTAGCGCAAACCAGCCCCATCTCCAGTGTGCCGGTCGGCCGCGCTTAGCTGAGACCCCTGCAGTTTTGGAACCTGCAGACACACTCATTCGAGATGATCGACGGATCGTAATCAAACACTTCACTGCCCAACTGGGCGTCTCTGTTGGTAGTGCTGCCACACTCGTCCACCAGCTAGGGTACTGAAAGGTGTGTGCCCGCTGGTTTCCTCGCCGTCCAACAGAAGAGCACAAAGAGCAACGAAGGATCATTTTTGTTGAATTGTTTGCGCCTTACTAGGCTGATGGTGACAATTTTTTGTCGAACTTCGTCACAGGTGATGGGACATGGGTTCATCACTTCGAACCGGAAACAAAACGACAATCAACGGAGTAGTGCCACATCAACTCTCCTCCAAAGAAAACGTTCAAGGCCGTACCCCCAGCCAGTGAAGTTATGGCGGCGGTCTTCCGGGACTCTCTAGGGGTTATGCTGTTTTATATCTTCCCTCATGGTGCAACTTTCAACTCTTAAGTCTATTGTGTTACCCTCAGGAATTTGTAGAAACGACTTCAGCACGTTTGTCGCCACAAAAATGCAAACGAAGTTCTCCCTCTCCTGAGAGGAGCTCACGAAACTTCATTGGACTGTTCTTCCTCATCCACCCTACAGGCCGGACCTCGCACCTTCCGATTTCCATCTGTTTGGCCCAATGAAGTATGTACGTGGATGATGGGGAATTTACTATTCAGCAAGACGTTGGCGCCGACGTCGATCAGCAGAGGGGTACCTTGTGGGCATAAGGCCTTCACACTGAACGGAGATTATGTTGAAAAATATGTTTTTTTATCCAAAAGAGTAGGGAACAATATGGTGTTTTGGAATCATGAGTACCCTAACCTGCTTTCAGAAAAAATGTGTTGCATTACATATTGAACGACCCTCGAACCTGTCTATAGATATTGTTCAGTATATATAGAAACAAACAGCAAAGTGAAGCAGACACAAACCCTGAATTTCACATCTCACCGTGGAACATATCCGCATGGTTGAAGTACTGGAAGCTAATTTCAAATTAAGGTATACTTGCGGGTTTGATGGCTACCGGTTTAATACAAATAAACAAATTCCTACCAGAATGTATGAAACCTAAATAATTCGTGTCCTCGACTGAAAAATATCTCACAAATACTGATATTTCGCAGGGCCATGGTAGCTGCTTCACATACATTTCTATTTACAAAATGTCTCTCGTGTGATATATACAGTGATGGAAAGACTACTCCAAAAGAAGGCTTCCGCAACAGAAGGATATACTTGGGAAAAAGTGAGTGTTCCGGTACATCCCAATTAATCTAGTCGTTAAGATTTTGTTTAATAGTTTTGGGTGATGGTGGTTATGGTATGCTTCTTACTGATATTATGTCCAATATTCTTTCCTTCCACGAATTCTTTGCTCGTACACAATTCAGCAGCGAATATATTGCTTATACACACTTCAATAACTTAATAAAGTACATATCTTCCGTGTATTTCGGATTTTGATGCAAGTAAATTCGGAAAATATCCTCTGTTTATTTATTGGAAGGAAGTAGTATAAGTATTGACGTTTGTGATTTGCCAAAGCACAGGATGTACAAAAACTATGTTTGGAAGAGATAAGAAGAAACATTTTCATATGTGACGAAAACGTCACAGGTGAACTGTTTTCCCGCTAGGCTTTATGTGTGTGTGTAGGTTCTGACGCTAGTGATCTTCAGAGATGGTCTTGAAGTGTTATGTGATCAATGTTGTTTTAGAAGTATTGCCTCACTCCAACGGAATTCCTTTTCGTGGTGGTGGATTGGGGGGGGGGGGGGGGGAGAGGAGTTTACAGCATTTCATGTAAGAGAGACCGAAACGCTCACCAGAAGAGCTTGTATCCCCTTTGGCTGAAGATGCTGTCTTATTCGTGGACCACCTAGTTGCTCTGAGCGTGTTAGACAAGCATCAGACGCAGATGCTAGTTGTACATTGCTATAAAAGAACGACATTTTCGGTAACATCTCGAAACTAATATCCATCGGGCGGCAATTCGAACACTGTCTCTGACCATCAGCAGCGTCGAAGCCTTCATGGATCCCTAGGGGGGAAATGGTGCAAAAATAGTGTTTCTCTTATTTCCTCTGAACATTTTAAAATTTTGCATACCTAGTTCTTTTTATGCCAGATCACGAAATTTTTGTAGGTTATCAAAGGATTTCATGAATGATAGAGTTCTGAGACTTTTAATGTCGGAATGTTGAAGACGAACGAAGGGATAAAATCGATTGTTGGCATTAGCATGACTAGAGAGGTTTCACGTACTATCTTGTACGATACGGTACATTACAGACTAGAGCAGATTTTGTGCTCGTTGGGTTTAACTTAGAAGGTTTCGGCTACTGATGATTTATTTTATGGCAAGAGAAGTAGCAATCAGTTTATCATTGTAAACCGGAAGTTTTAAAATGCTGAGACAAATCATTAATAATAAATGATGTGGCACGTTAAGTTGTGCAGGACAACACTCAACACACAGCCGCGAAAATTCAGTAACTCTTAACAAGTATAAAATGAGATTTGTCCATCCATCTTCTGTTCAAGCCTTATTAGCTTCAAAAGGCACCTAACGCGCTAGGGATCCATCTTTTCCCATTATCTGTCAACCTCCTCCCCTAACCCGCGGAGACTGGCCTAAACTGCGACTTAGCAGTGCACATTTCGCTAAATGGCACCACAGTTCACGCTCAGTAATATTACTGTCAGGTATGTTGGCAATTTCAAGTCTGTGGAGTATTCCTCAGACCATTTAGACATGATATGAGAGCGATGGAGTGCTAAACTGTCTTGCTGATGGTAAATGTCAACTGCAAGTTTGTTGTTGGCCAGTGGTAGTCGACCTGGTCCCTACCGCCCACTAACGGGCGTTCCAGCTTTCATGGTGGGCGGAAAGCGGTAGCTGATTTAAAAATATTTTCATTAGATTTTCGTGATAAATCACCAGTGCTGTGGAGCTCATGGGCCGTTAGAAAATTTTACTAATAGAGGAGATACAAAAGAGGGCAGTAAGTAAAACATTTCTCTTCATCCGTCCTTGCTAGGAGAGACAATAGGACGACAGCTTATATATATAAAACAAAACTAAACTGCGCCTAACGGTACCGACTGGCCGCCGTGTCATCCTCAGCCCCCAGGCGTCACTGAATGCGGACATGGAGGGGCATGTGGTCAGGACATCGCTCTCCCAGCCGTATGTCAGTTTAAGAGACCGGAGCCGATATTTCTCAAGCAAGTTTGCCTCAAAAGGGCTGTGCGCCCTGGATATACCGCAGTATACACTACTGGCCATTAAAATTGTTACACCAAGAAGAAATGCAGATGATAAACGGGTATTCATTGGACAAATATATTATACTAGAACTGACATGTGATTACATTTTCACGCAATTTGGGTGCATAGATCCTGAGAAATCAGTAACCAGAACAACCATCTCTAGCCGTAATAAAGGCCTTGATGAGCCTGGGCATTGAGTCAAACAGAGCTTGGATGGCGTGTACTGGTACAGCTGCCCATGCAGCATCAACACGATACCACAGTTCATCAAGAGTAGTGACTGGCGTATTGTGAGGAGCCAGTTGCTCGGCCACCATTGACCAGACGTTTTCAATCGGTGAGAGATCTGGAGAACGTGCTGGCCAGGGCAGCAGTCCAACATTTTCTGTATCCAGAAAGGCCCGTAATGGACCTGCAACATGCGGTCGTGCATTATCCTGCTGAAATGTAGGGTTTCGCATGGATCGAATGAAGAGTAGAGCCACGGATCGTGACACATCTTGAATGTAAGGTCCACTGTTCAAAGTGGCGTCAATGCGAACAACAGGTGACCGAGACGTGTAACCAATGACACCCCATACCATCACGCCGGGTGATACGCCAGTATCGCTATGACGAACACACGCTTCCAATGTACGTTGACCGCGATGTCGCCAAACACGGATGCGACCATCATGATGCTGAAAATAGAACCTGGATTCATCCTAAAAAATTACGTTTTACCATTCGCGCACCCAGGCTCGTCGTTGAGTACACCATCGAAGGCGCTCCTGTCTCTGATGCAGCGTCAAAAGTAACCGCAGCCATGATCTCCGAGCTGATAGTCCATTCTGCCCCCACCCCCACACCCCTCACACAATCATATCCTGCCATCGGTTTACACCTACTTGTACTGTGCCTGATTACCTGACACGTCCAGGTGATCTTTTTCTATTCGTCGGCTGTCCATTTGCTGTCTTCAGGAGCTCATCTTAAACTACGAGTTATGAAACTACGGTGAGCACAAGTACACGTGTGGGCAGTTGGCTCCTATACGTCAGGGTGAAAAATTGGTTCTGAATGATATCGCCATTTTCAGTCACTTTTGCTCAGTATTCGTTTGGTATATACACTGGTATCCAAAATTAAAGTAACAAACCGTTTTTTTTCCTGTCCTGTGTCCAATTCATGATATAGTGTTTACCGGGTCGTCCCACATCCACATCCACAGTCACTGTGTACACAGTAACAGACAGTGCAGTATGGCATAGAAAAGACGCCTGCCAGACTCTGCGGTGGACGGCCATAGGAAAAATAGAAGCAGGACAGTCGCAAATTGATGTGTCCGATGGCTTAATGTGAATCGTCCTGTTGTTTCTCGGTTGTGGCAACAGCTTATAGAGACCGAAACTGTATACCGAAGAGCAGGGCAGGGTCGACCACATGTGACATCAGAAATAAAGGATCATTATTTGGCTGTGAGGGGACGATGGCATTGCACGACAATTTGCATCCAACCTCGCAGCGTCCCCTGGACGTGTTGTATGGAGACAAACGGTGTACAGAAGGCGTCGGCAGAGTGGCCTTTATTGTCGGAGACCTGCTGTATGTCTACCTCTGACGCGTTTTCACAGGTGGAAAGTCTAGAGTGGAATCGTCGTTATGCAACCTGGACGGTCGAAAAGTGGGCAAATGTTCTTTTCACAGGTTAGTTCCGATTTGGTCTGGAGAGTGATTCTTGACTGATTCGCATCTGGAGGGAACGTGAAACACGCATCAGGACCCAAAAATTGCGGAAAGAGACCGATATCGATGAGAGTCCCTAATAGTGTGAACAGGGATTATGCTCATCACTCGAACAACTCCTCATGAAACTGTACGTGTGAATCAGCAAGGTTCAACTGCTGTCAGGTATGGCGATGCGATCTTGGGACCTCCTGTGTGGTTGTTGCGAGATGCTGTGGGCCCAGTCTTCGTACTGATGGACGATAATGCTCGACGTTGTAGAGTACGGGTGGTTGAAGTTTTCTCGGAAACGGAAGATACTGCACGCATGGCGTGTCCTGCGTAGACGGGTTGGATCACGTTATCATCCCCCACCCACTCTCCAGGACTTGCGAGCAGCTCTGCAGGAAGTGTGGGCGTTATTGCTTCAACATGACATTGAAGACATCATTTACAGCATACCCCGTCGTTGTCAGGCCTGTATTTCCTCCAGAGGTGGCCACACCCCATAATCAGCAGTATAACCAGTTGTCGGAATGTGTGTGCAAGTTTAGAACATTTTTGTCTATTGTCATGCATTTTGCGGTTGTTTACGTTCGGTATTCTTTACATTGGTTCAAATGGCTCTGAGCACTATGGGACTTAACCTCTGAGGTCATCAGTTCCCTACAACTTAGAACTACTTAAACCTAACTAATCTAAGGACATCACACACATCCATGCCCGAGGCAGGATTCGAACCTGCGACTGTAGCGCCTAGAACCGCTCGACCACTCCGGCCGGCCATTCTTTACATTGTTTCTACTTTACTATTAATATTTATACTTTTTCGGCAAAATAAAAGCAACCCAGCAAAATTTCCTTTTGTTGCTTTAATTTTGGACACCGGTGTAGTTTACTGCACAGTGGCCGGCTGTTACAGTCAGCGATTGTCGACAGCAAACCACGCCGTCTGCAAATTTTTGACCATGGCGGTTCACTCTACCGGCAGCTGTTTTCTTCGAATAGAGATATTCATGTTACAGCCTTTACACAATAGCACACGGAAAACCCAACGCGTACAGATCCTTAGAGTTTTAGTTTCCGGGCCGCTAAAATGAGGACGTAATCAAATCTACTGATGTCTTCTGTTTGTCCATGACAACCATACGAGACGCTGGAGTATTGCATTTACGATAGCGACACGAGTATTTTTTCACCAACACTGCAGTCATATGTAGTCCAGCCAGTCATATCTGAAACCTACCGGGAGTCCTCAACGCTCGTAGGTGTGCATATTCCCACGGCAAAGATTTAGAAATAAAATTTTTGACAAGCGGCGAGCAGTTATTTAGTAAAGTTATTTAAGTACTTCAGCAAGAGCACTGAGATCGCAGACGATGGCTATAGCTATGGATCCACATGTCTCATTGAGTATTTTGTCTGTTACATTCGTAGTTTTTCACACACATCTCATGCGGTGAAATGCAAATTGTAGGCAACACTAGATACGGAGTCCCTGCCATCAGTTGTATTTGACACGTCACTCTTGTATAAGCATCCAGCAATTTCGCAATTGCAAGACTCTTTTTCTTCAGTGTTCGAGTGTACTTTCCTCTACTAACCGTATTATCTTTTTTGTATTGGAGATTGTGAATGTTCAGTTATTCCATACGCTATAAAAATGGAAAGAATTAAAACCAAGGAAAGACAAAGCTTCTTTAAATATTTCATCATTATGGTACTTAAACTTAATTCTCTGCGTAAATACTGGCTCAATTATTTGGCGCACATATGTGGTAAGCTGTTTAAATCATATATATATTCTGAAAACGAATGTCTGCATTTCTATTGTCTCAGCTACCCCTAGTATTCATTACACTGTGCTTTTGCTACGGATGAACCTGTCTACTAAAACCTCTAATGTAGCCATTGCTGATGGCTGCTATAGGCTCTGTCTGAAATGCATTTACTACGAGGCTCTCTTGTGCCAGTCCCCCAGTCCCACGAAATGGGATTCTAGCGGCGCAGCAGCGGCGCAGTGCAAACTATGCTGCACACAGAAATTAATTATCGAAAACACACCGGACGCATATCTGACTGGAAGCTGGCTGCTTCCCATCTCGCAGTCGATTTCACGCAAATCTCCCGTAGGCGCCAGAATGTCATCCTGGCAATGTGTCACTGTCACCAAAGAATGTCAATTCTCAAGCTCTGAAATTTCATCATCAGATGAAAAGTTTGCCTGCGCACGCCGAGCTCTTCCAGATACATAAGCGCTGTTCTTGTCGCCTCCACCTTGCCTCCATATTCACACGTGCGCTCATTTTCATGCCCTGCTGGCCACAAGTGTTGATTTCAAAAATAATACATGATGATTATAATTAAAGCGCAGCTACCCATTGAAGTCCAGTGTGGGCTGTAATTATCGTGTGGCAGCGAAACATGATAGATATGTTAATGCGTTCATGCGGACCCAATTTGCGCTGAAAAAAAATTAATTCCAATTTTGGCCACCAGGTGCGAATCTGGCGGTCTACAGCATTTCGTCGTCGTCCGGTGCCCATAGTGAACAACTTGTGTAAATGGCAGTTACAATAAAATCAACATTACGCCTTCCTCTCTTGCTTGGCCTTTTCTGACCACGTCCAGTTCTGAAACAGTTCCATATGGAAAAATTTCTATTTGTCTTTCCTGCATTGACAGTGCCAGATTTTGAGCTGGTGGCCAAAATTAGAAGTCATTTTTTACGTCGTAAATTGATTCTGTATTTATATATTAGAATATCTGCCACGTTTCGCTTCCATAAGATGATTACAACCCACACTGGACCTCTGTGAGTAGCTGCACTTTAATCATGACCACCTGGCATGAGTAACGTTCATTTTCTATCGGGTAGCTGACTACTTAATTTGATGAAAACGAAGGAGTTAAGACTTCAGGTAGAGTCAAAATAACAACATAGTAGCGGTTGTAAACCAAATTTATGGTACATATATACAAAAGTGTGCTGTTTCCGTTGTTGCATATAAGCATATGTGTTAATAAGATATTTACTCTGGCTTTATAAGAGCTAATTCCGATTTGCAAAGGATGAAAATGGGCAGTTGAATTCAAATACGGCCTCACTTTTCATGACATCCATATGAAGGATGTCCTAAAATTCCAACAATAAATTAATATGTCGAGACAACGTCTAGTGCACGGTCCAGCCACATTAATGTGTCCACCTGTCAGAAGCCTGATGAACCATCTTGTGCAGCGCACAGCTGCAGAAATAGTGCCACTGAAGTTCTAGAAAGTATCGAAAGGTATGTGGAGCCGTGCCGACTTCAGAGCAGTGGCCGGATGCACTAGGATCCATGGAGCGAACAGTCCGGTCGAGGCGGTCCCATTGATTCTAAATTGGGTTTAAATCTGGGTAGTTTGGTGGCCAGGGGAGTACGGTAAACTCACCCTGGTGCTCTTCGATCCACGCACGTACACTGTGAACTGCCGCGCGGGATTAGCTGATCGGCCGGCCGGGGTGGCCGAGCGGTTCTAGGCGCTACAGTCTGGAACCGCGCGACCGCTACGGTCGCAGGTTCGAATCCTGCCTAGGGCATGGATGTGTGTGGCGTCTTTAGGTTAGTTAGGTTTAAGTAGTTCTAAGTTCTAGGGGACTGATGACTTTAGAAGTTAAGTCCCATAGTGCTCAGAACCATTTGAACCATTTTTGATTAGCCGATCGGTCTAGGCGCTACAGTCATGGACTGTGCGGCTGGTCTCGGCGGAGGATCAAGTCCTCCCTCGGGCATGGGGGCGTGTGTTTGTCATTAGGATAATTTAGGTTAAGTAGTGTGTAAGCTTAGGGACTGATGACCTTAGCAGTTAAGTCCCATAAGATTTCACACACATTTGAACATTTTGAACACTGTGAACTGTGTGACACGTTGCACTGTCCTGCTGGTAGCCGCCTTCGTGCCGACAAAAATCAAACTGCATGTATGGGTGGATATGATCCCCAGGGGTAGATGCATACTGGTGTTGATCCATTGCACCTTCCTGAATGACGAAATACGCAGACCGTAACGCTTGCTGCTCCGGCCTGAACCCATCCGACGATTGTTGCAGGGCCATGAGGCCAACAGCCATCTGTCTGATGGAGCATAAAATTTGATTCATCTGAAAAGGCCACCTGCTGCCACTCAGAATGTCCAGTTGCAGCCTTTGTTGCCGATAAACAGCAGTCAGCACGGGTTCATCAACTAGGCGCCAGCTGCGGAGCCCAATAAGCAGCAACGTGTCATTGAGGGGACACTGTTGGTAGACCCTACATTCATCTGGCCGGTCAGTTGCAGGTCTGTTCGCCCGTATACATCTCCACAGTCGTCGTTTTGGATAGCGCTATTTTGCCATTCATTGTGTACTTTAACCACGGCCGCACCCGAACAGGTTACAAACTTAGCTGTTTCGGAAATGCCTCCATCATTGTCCTGAAAGACGATGATCATGCCCTTTTTGATGTCAAATACATCGCTCCGTTTCCGCATTACGACAACGACCGTACAGTGACTGGACTGTGTCAAATGTTAGAGTCTGCTATTTAAGATAAATGTGAATCAATAGATGCTAGGGAATAAAGAGCACAATACAGTTTACACGAAGATTTCACTGCGAAATCTTGTACATAAAGGGTGCTGCATTTTTTAAGGGCTGGTACCAAAAACTGAATACGGAAAGTACTCCCCCCATAATGTTGGAGCGTTTTATTAAGATTATGTGCTCAAATTTCTTTACTGCGAATGAGATGTGAATCACAAATTCGAAGCATAAACGATACAGCAGTCAAAGAAGTGGATGGAGGTCGATCGCCCACCATCCGAACGGTCCGTGTATAATTATGTGCTGGGAACTGAATGGAGAGTATTTTCTGGGATACAGAAGAAATTCTACGTATGATTACCTATTAGCTGGTAAAATTTGACTTGTTCTACTAAAAACTAGTTATTCTCTAAATCAGTAAATGTGTTCGATTGGAAACTCATTGTTTGTCAAAATCCAACAAATAAAATTCCAGAAAAACACAAATATGACCTACGACTAAGACGGAAGCGTGCGGGAAAGCAATGCCTCTGAACCTTTTTTGTAAAAAACCTTCACACTTTTAAATAAAACAAGTGCCATTAATACTCTATATATTTATTCTTCACGTCTATATATTTTCAGCCTTCAGTCGCTAGAGCGTTGCGAATTGTCGCACCTAACATGGTGGTGTGTAATGTATCTGTATCGCTGAGTAAGAAACAGCGTGCTGTAATCGAGTTTATAGTGCGAAGAGTTCGGCCACACATCGAGCACCTTCTCCTTCAGCTTGAGAATACCAGACCACACACGAGCGCAGCGAAATCTGCAACAGTCCACCGCCTTGGGTTCATTGTCATCCGTCACACTCCATACTGTCCCAACTTGGCCCATTCAGTTTTTAAATTCAAATGGCTCTAAGCAGTATTGAACTTAACATCTGAGGTCAACCCTAGACTTAGAAACTACTTAAACCTAACTAACCTAAGGACATCACACACATCCATGTCCGAGGCAGGTTTCGAACCTGCGACCGTAACGGCAGTGCGGTTCCGGACTGAAGAGTCTAGAACCGCTCGGCCACAACGGCGGATCAAAACCTTAAAGAACACCTTCGAGGACCTCACTTCGATAGTGATAGAGCGATGCAAGAAGAAGTGAGGAGGTGGCTCCGTCAACAAAGTCAAACATTCTACAGTGATGGTATTGACAAACTAGACTCTCGTTGGAAGAAATGTGTTCATCGCCAGAGTGACTACACTATGTGATCAAAAGTATCCGGACACCAGGCTGAAAATGACTTACAAGTTTGTGGCACCCTCCATCGGTAATGCTGGACTTCACTATGCTGTTGGCCCACCCTTAGTATTGATGACAGCTTCCACTCTCGCTGGCATACGTTCAATCAGGTGCTGGAGGGTTTCTTGGGGAATGGCAGCCCACTCTTCACGGAGTGCTGCGCTGAGAAGAGGTATCGATGTCGGTCAGTGAGGTCCGGAACGCAGTCGCCGTTCCAAAACATCCCATAGGTGTTCTATAGGATTAACGTCAGGACTCCGCGCAGGCCAGTCCATTAAAGGGATGTTATTTTCGTGTAACCGTTCCACCATAGGCTGTGCATTATGAACAGTTGCTCGATCGTGTTGAAAAATGCAGTCGCCATCCCCGAGTTCCCCTTCAACAGTGTGTAGCAAGAAGGGGCTTAAAAAATCAATGTAGGCCTGTATTGTCATAGTGCCACGCAAAACAAAAAGGGGTTCAAGCCCCCTCCACGAAAAATCGACTTCATCTTAACACCACCGCCTCCGAATTTTACTTTTGGCACTACACTAAGTTTTTCCACTGTTCAATCGTCCAATGTTTACGCTCCTTACACCAAGCGAGGCGTCGTTTGGTAATTACTGGCGTGATTTGTGGCTTATGAGCAGCCGCTCACCATGAAATCCAAGTTTTCTTACCTCCCGCTTAGTTGTCATAATACTTGCAGTGGATTCTGATACAGTTTGGAATTCCTGTGTAATGGTCTGGATAGATGCCTGCCTGTTCCACATTACGACCCTCTTCAACTGTCGGCGGTCTCTGTCAGTCAACAGACGAGGTCGGCCTGTGCGCTTTTGCACTGTAGGTGTCCCTTCACGTTTCCACTTCCCTACCACATGGGAGACAGTGGACCTAGGGATGTTTAGGAGTGTGGAAATCTCGCGTACATATATATGACACCTAATCACCTGACCACGTTCGAAGTCCGTGAGTTCCGCGGAGCGCCTCATTCTGCTCTCTCACGATGTCTAATGGCTACTGAGGTCACTGATGTGGAGTAAATGGCAGTAGGTGGCAGCAGAATGCACCTAATATGAAAAACGTATGTTTGTGGGGGTGAAATAAGTGTAGCTGATGGACTGATCAACAGAGACGCCGGGTTCAACCTCAGCAAAGCCTGGTGTCCAGCACTCAGCCAACTAAAAGCACAGCGCCGACCCAAAGCGACTTCCGCGCCCGACGAAGGCCACAGGACATCTGATGGTCCACAGTTCGCATCCAGCCGCCAGCAGCCCGCCCATCCCCACCTCCATTCCATGCAGCGCCGCGTGCGGCAAGACGCGGGGGAAGGGGTCGGGAGCGATCAGAGTGTAAAGGGGAGGAGATTCAGTGGAGACGCTCAGTCTGCAGGTATTACCTGAAGATGACGGCAAGGAACGCTGTCGAAATATCGTGGTTTGAAAACGACTGCACCTGGCTGGAGACCCGAGTACAGTACAAACACAATTAAAGTATTTTAGCGTTCTGATTTAGTTTTTAGGGTTCCGTACCTCCATCGGTAAAAAACGGAAACTTTATGGTCACTTTGTTGTCCGTCTGCCCCCTTATTCTGAGGAACAGATTTAGGGGTCACGTTGAAATTTACTTCAGATAGTTAGGTCTGCGCTCCGTTGGCGGTGTAAGGAAATTTTAAGCTTCTAAGTCAATGCAATCAAAAGTTACTGTGATTTATACCACATATTTCGCTACTCGCTTACCCTTATGTTAGTGTACGGAATTTTCAGAGCGCGAGTCCTACTCGCATTTGCCTTCTTCTTTTTTTTTTTTCTCTCTCGCAGCTGCATAAAGCTCCTATTTATCACTGATTCATGCTGTGATTCTCGCTGAGAGCTCTCTACTGTACTTTCCTACTGTAAATTAGGTAGCTTTTTTTCCCATCGATACCAAGATATAACACTTTGTTCAAATGGTTAAATATGTGTGGATTCCTAAGGGACCAAACTGCTGAGGTCATCGGTCCCTAGGCTTACACACTACTTAAACTACCTTTAACTAACTTATGCTAAGAACAACACACACAGCAATACCCGAGGAAGGACTCAAACCTATGGCGGGAGGGGCTGCGCAATCCGTGACATGGCGCCTCAAACCGTGCGGCAAGACATACACTTTAAGAACGTGCGGCACGGGCTGACATGTTGCATTATCATTCACTTCAATGCATTGAAATACTCTGATTATTATCCCAAAGCAAGACAAGTAGGGTGTCACGGAGGTCGGCCGAGCAATTTTTTCCCCAACAGGCGTTCCGACGGGAACGTTGTTAACACCAGAAATCGCTCAGAGTCCTGCTGAGCCGCACTGGCGCAGCAATCGTCGCCGCTGCCGCCGTCCGCGCCACCACGGCCACTATAGTATTATCGAGAACCAAGTAATATAAGCACGAATCTACGTGGGAAGCATGACCAAAGAAAGCATCCGAAGTGTCAAACGAAAATAACATTGAGTATGCCGCAAAGGAACGTAATATGAACATAAATGTTCACAATGTGTATATATACTTACTGAAAAGCGTTAACAGCACTCTCAGATATTCTAATACAACATATTCGGACAAACTCAGAGTGATCTGATGTGGAAATGAAATATGATACTAATAATTCACTATTTCGTGAAATATATACAGCACAAGTTTATTACTGTACTAATTAATTAATGCAACTGATGTACAGTATCTTTTACGAAAGTATATGCAGTCATTAGCAAGCGCCTAACAAGAAGCGCTCATCCCAAAATTCGTTTTTACTAAGTTTCCGGTGTTTCTCGTATTCAAAAATGCCAATACTTATAGCAGATTATCACCAATTCATTACTGACAGAGGTTTAGAATACGTGGTTATCGTAACGAAACTTTTATGCACAGTCTCCTTCTTTCCCTCAGTCGTGAACTCTGTCTATCTTACGTGGAGTACTGCTGTAGATACAGAGGCTGAAGTTATCTCCGCTATCGCTTTCAAATCTGCAAAGCGCAAACAGTCTAGCTAGGTCCGAGGCGACTTTAATTTTGATTAACATGTATATTTATATGCTGAAGGGGAAAGAAGATCGTGGTAACTGGATACACGTAAAAAGCAATCGGCGTAAGGGGAGTAGCACTTCAACTTCTTCATCTACATTTCTGGAAATTGAAATAAGAACACCATGAATTCATTGTCCCAGGAAGGGGAAACTTTATTGACACATTCCTGGGGTCAGATACATCACATGATCACACTTGACAGAACCACAGGCACATAGACACTGGCAACAGAGCATGCACAATGTCGGCACTAGTACAGTGTATATCCACCTTTCGCAGCAATGCAGGCTGCTATTCTCCCATGGAGACGATCGTAGAGATGCTGGATGTAGTCCTGTGGAACGGCTTGCCATGCCATTTCCACCTGGCGCCTCAGTTGGACCAGCGTTCGTGCTGGACGTGCAGACCGCGTGAGACGACGCTTCATCCAGTCCCAAGCATGCTCAATGGGGGACAGATCCGGAGATCTTGGTGGCCAGGGTAGTTGACTTACACCTTCTAGAGCACGTTGGGTGGCACGGGATACATGCGGATGTGCATTGTCCTGTTGGAACAGCAAGTTCCCTTGCCGGTCTAGGAATGGTAGAACGATGGGTTCGATGACGGTTTGGATGTACCGTGCACTATTCAGTGTCCCCTCGACGATCACCAGTGGTGTACGGCCAGTGTAGGAGATCGCTCCCCACACCATGATGCCGGGTGTTGGCCCTGTGTGCCTCGGTCGTATGCAGTCCTGATTGTGGCGCTCACCTGCACGGCGCCAAACACGCATACGACCATCATTGGCACCAAGGCAGAAGCGACTCTCATCGCTGAAGACGACACGTCTCCATTCGTCCCTCCATTCACGCCTGTCGCGACACCACTGGAGGCGGGCTGCACGATGTTGGGTCGTGAGCGGAAGACGGCCTAACGGTGTGCGGGACCGTAGCCCAGCTTCATGGAGACGGTTGCGAATGGTCCTCGCCGATACCCCAGGAGCAACAGTGTCCCTAATTTGCTGGGAAGTGGCGCTGCGGTCCCCTACGGCACTGCGTAGGATCCTACGGTCTTGGCGTGCATCCGTGCGTCGCTGCGGTCCGGTCCCAGGTCGACGGGCACGTGCACCTTCCGCCGACCACTGGCGACAACATCGATGTACTGTGGAGACCTCACGCCCCACGTGTTGAGCAATTCGGCGGTACGTCCACCCGGCCTCCCGCATGCCCACTATACGCCCTCACTCAAAGTCCGTCAACTGCACATACGGTTCACGTCCACGCTGTCGCGGCATGCTACCAGTGTTAAAGACTGCGATGGAGCTCCGTATGCCACGGCAAACTGGCTGACACTGACGGCGGCGGTGCACAAATGCTGCGCAGCTAGCGCCATTCGACGGCCAACACCGCGGTTCCTGGTGTGTCCGCTGTGCTGTGCGTGTGATCATTGCTTGTACAGCCCTCTCGCAGTTTCCGGAGCAAGTATGGTGGGTCTGACACACCGGTGTCAATGTGTTCTTTTTTCCATTTCCAGGAGTGTACATTTGAGCTTACAGTATCGAATAAATCTGACTTCTTACCTGAAGTGGGAGAGAAAGTGCTTCGTCCAGCAGTAGGGTGCACCAGACTTCTAACAAAGAAACTAAGTGTACCAAAAGAGAGTAGGAAGTAAAGACTCTTGCTGCTGGATAGTAGTCTTGGTAGGTGTGTAGGTGAAATGATACAGGACAAATTACGAACATTAAACCAAGTCACAAGTATAGTGAATCTAGGTGCATGCCTTTATCAGGTGACAGACAACACAACGAATCTGCGCAATGATTTTAATTAAGAGGATCAGATTACTGTAGTGGGTGGATTGGGGAATAGCCTGGCTAAGGGCAGTAATTACAACGTTAGGGGTGATTTGGACGAAATAGGAGTAGCAATTACACACACAAATGTGAGTTTTGTGGAAGTCCTCCAGCGCCATGATCAGCTCTGAGTTAACACTGCTGTGAGCCATGTGAACACTGAGTTGAACAAGCTGCTGCTGACTGAAACAAAAATCTGACATGAGTGCAGTGCCTGCTGCTTCAGCTGGGAGATAGGAATAGACTAAACACGGCCTACACCTGAATAGGAGTTGGCTGAGCTACTTTCAGGAAATTTACAAGGGGCCACCACCACGCAAAGCAAGATCTTTGTGGTTACTGGTGTCAGAGACGTAAATCCTTAGTTTATAATAGGGATTCGGGCGCCCTATTTTCAAAAAAAGTTAAAATAACAGAAGAGGCCCACATAATACTTAAGAATGAACAGAAAAGTAAGGTTAGCTTTTTTCATTAAATATCGGAGAACTGAGTAATAAGGAGAAAGAGCTTCTTGTCTGTTTGCAAAATTTAGAGAGGTCTGAGAAAATACACGTCTTGTGCCTATTTGAGCACCACATAACCAGAGAGTTAGATAAGTTACATACAAAAGATTGCACTCGTGGAGAACTATTATGTGAAAAGGAGGAGTAGTTACATATATTAAGGCATAACACAAGTTCAAAAAGACTGAGAGGGTATTTTGTGGCAATCAGCTCATAGAAGTGTGTGCTCGTTAATTAACACTGAAAAATAGTTCACCTTTAACTTTATCTGTATATAGATTCCCACTGGACTATTCTGAACTGTTAAATACAAATCAGGATTCCTTACTATGCTGTCTGTCAGGCAGCAGCAAGTAGTTAATAGTCTGTGGCGCATTCAATGTAGATAAAGGATTCTGATAGTAAAATGGTCTCGATACATCACTTCCATCCTACAATTTGATCTCAGTAATTATCATTCCAACGCAGGTGGATAAAGACAGTAGGACGCCAATAATGTTTTCGTTGGTGAAGCTCAAAGCAAGACAATAACTGTTTACCAAGTAACAAATGCCGCATCTGATCATGAAGCACTCTTAGTTAGGATAAATTCGATAGTGCCTTAGAGTATTGACTATTTTAGGTGGAAATCAGTTATAATAATTAATGACTGCAGGACAAATGTTTTTAAGAATAGTTTACAAGATGATATGGGATGAAACTAAATGCAAACATATAATTTAGTCTATTCCATGACAAATTCATATCATTATTTGAAAATAGTGTTCTGCATAAGCTAATCAGAAAGGACATTAAACGGCCTTGAAAAAAAACAGGTATCACTAGAGTGATTAAAGTATCTTTGAAAGGAAAAGGGAAAATATATCTGTTGGGAAGAACAAGAAGAGGTCCTGCAGTAGTAACACACTACAAAAACTACTCAAAATTACTAACAAAGGTTATTAATTATCAAGGAAAATACACATAATCTTACAAATCAGTAATTCTGACAACAGGCTTAAGACTATGTGGACTGTAGTAAAACAAGAGGCAGGTCACCCAGCTACAGAACAGGTTAACAACACTATTGTACTGCTAGGAAGGATTAAATTGATGAGTCACCGGTAGCAAATAATCATTACCGAAATAGAGTAGACAGTGTATTCACGAACAGTTAAAGAGAAAAGTCACAGTAGTATATTGGAAAGCAGCTATCATAAAATTCAGTCCTATGAATACATTACCGACTCCTCTTTCAGAAACTAAGACAATTGTACATGATCTCTAAAATAAAAGGTCATCTGCTTTTGATGGTATTTCCAATAGAGTACTAAAGATTTGTTCCCACATGATAAGCCCAGTCTTATCTGAAAAATGCAATGCCCCAAATTCGAGGCACTCTTACAGAGATATTGAAATATGGCGTTGTTAAACCTGTCTTTAAGGAAGGTGATGGGAGAGAAGTCTATAATTACCGACCTGTTTCACTGCTGATATCACTCACAAAATTTTTGAGGAGTTGATGTATTCTAGAATAGTATCTAACCTGAGCAACAATAATATCCTCAGCAAATCACAGATTAGAATTCAGAAGAGTTACTTTACTGAGAATGCCATTTACATGTTCACAAAATAGCGCCGGTTAGCATTTTCTGTGACCTGTACAAGGCATTTGATTGTGTGACTCACAGTGTTCTCCTAGATGAACTGGAGCTTCATGGGATTGATGCTACAGCCAACCAATGAGTGTCATATCTGAACAAAAGAACGCAGATATTTGTTCTTGGTAATTCAATCAATGTAGTCTGGGAACGTTATTCTGACTGTAGAGAAACCATAGATTGGGTTCCCAATGCTGAATCTTAGATACATTACTGTTTCTGATTTATGTAAACGATCTTCCTTTTAACATGCAAGAAACAGGATTAGTTCAAAAAAATGGTTCAAATGGCTCTGAGCACTGTGGGACATCTGAGGTCATCAGTCTTCTAGACTTAGAACTACTTAAACCTAACTAACCTAAGGACAGCACACACATCCATGCCCGAGGCAGGATTCGAACCTGCGACCATAGCAGCAGCGCAGTTCCGAACTGAAGCGCCTAGAACCGTTCGCCACAACGGCCGGCCAGGATTAGTTCTTTTTGCAGAAGACACTAGTACTGTAATCAATCCAAGCTTACATACAGCAACGGAAGAAACGGTAAAAAAGATTCTTAAAATTGTCATCGGCTGGTTTTCTGCAAATGCTCTCATCTGCAAATTTCAAATGACACAACATATTCAGTTCAACAACAATCATAAGTGCAACACATGTTGAGGAAATAGTAAATAGGGTGGTAACTTCAAAATTCTTGTGTGTCCATATTTATGGGAATTTAAACTGCAAAAAGCACATTTTGGAAACCCTAAACAAAATCTTTGTTTAACCAATTAACAGTTAGAATCATTTTAAATCTCTAGGAGAAACAAAACAGTAAGTTGAAATATTTTGGACGTTGTCAATCAATAACGTCATGTGGAATAATATTCAGGGGTATCTCACCTGTAAGAGCTAAAGTCTTCATTGCCCAAAATCGTGCTGTAAGGATAATATGTGGTGCTCACCCACGATCATCCTTTAGTTATTTGTTTAAGGAGCTGGGCATTCTGTGTAATTCTTCAAAATATATTTTTTCGCTCATGAAGCTTGTTGTAAATAATTCAGTGCTCTTGTAAACGAACATCGATGTACATAATTATAACAGCCGACGGAAAACTGGCACTCACTACTCCACATTACGTTTGTCATAAACATAAAATGTGAGTACAATGCCACAAATGAAATATTTGATAACTTACCCAGTCGTGTAAACTATCTGACAGACAAAAAAGTAAATTCTGAAATCAAAGTTAATAGGTTTTTCTTTGGAAACTCCCATTAAGTAGAAGAATTTCTATTATTATGATGTGCGAAACGTTGTGGGTAGGATCTACTAACACATAAGTGCTTATTTAATAATAGTAATAATAACAATAAAATAACAGCAAACTTATAAATGTTTATCATGCAGCCAAATTTACAAATTAATTTGCGATGTTAATGTAAAATGACTCGTTCTATATCATTACGATTTATCGTGCAAATGATGTATGAAACATGAGAAAACTAACTACTGTGGAGCTGACCGTACTACGGTAGGCGCCCGTTATTTTGTATCAATTTTAATTACGCCCTCCCCATTCCATATTCGTGTAGCGGGAGGGGATAATTACTGGTCTCGTTACCTTACGCTTTACGGCTCTGAAGCTCACGTTCAATTCTCAGTGATACTGATGATCATTATGATATATTTTTCGAACTAAACACAATGAGGTCAGCAAACGAAACGTTAGTTTAAAAATAAAGAGATTTTATATCAGCTAAAACAAAGAATAGGTCCGCAGTTCTATTTGTATATGCACTTATTAGCCACCATTTATGAACTGAATGTTAAAGGAAAACTGGAATTAATAATAATCCGTGAAACTGTATAATGAGATACACATGCATCCTATTTCTGTTTGTCGCCTAAAATATCCCAGGAGGTCACGATGCCTGCTGAGCAACAAACAAGTGTTACAGTAGAGCTTACTTCAAGCTTCAAGTGTACATCGTCTTTCTCATAAACCTCCACAAACCCAACAACACAGCGAAGAAATTTTACTTTGCAACGGGGTTCCAGTATCCGTGACTCCATCCAAATGTAGCTTAGAATGAGACGACGTCAGATTTCTAGTGGTGTCTATGAAATCTTAGGAAACTGTCTTAAAGCGATATTATGATTTTTATTGATTGCACTCCATGGTTCTTTTGAACATGTCGTACTTTTATGACAACGTGTGTGCGTATATGCGCGTAAGGATGACTGAATAGATTAAGTACGAAGACCAGAAAACGAAATAGCGTCAAGATCAGAAAGCTCACTGTGTCTTTCTCTATAATTTTCGTATGTTACTCCTATTTCATGAAGACACCGGCAAAAGATTGAAGGACGAGAGAAAAAACTCGAGACAGTGGTTTTTTATAATATCCAGAGCAACCAAATTAATTTACGACAAGCAACATTGACTCAACAGATGAAATGAATATCGTCAGTGAAAAATTGAGCCCTGCCGTTTTAATAAGTGACCAAAGATCCCTGATACTTGAGTGTGAAGGAAATTGGATGCTTCATGTATTAGCTCAGTAGGCTTCACAATGACAACGGTTCGTCACGTCTCCATTCAAGCAACCCAATATCAAACGCTCCACTACTTACATTTTCAAATTATAATATTGTTATATCATCGTCATAACCTGTACAAGTGATGTTGAATGTAAAAAGTGGCTGAAGCCAAGATGTGCTTTTTTTATTTTTTTGTTCCACTTTGCTTTGATCGCTTCATTAAAATCACACATCTGCACTTTGAAGACTGAATACTTGTAGAACACACTCATGTCAGTAGAAAAAGCTGTTTCTTCAGAGAGCGTAATTATTTTAACCAGAGGGAAATATTGTTATAAGTGTCTTTTTGGTCCTATAATAGCGACATTTTGTTTCTTAACGTTAGCATAGTTCCTCTCTCATGTCTTGGATAGGTGATCATTCCAAATGTCTTTCGTGTTAAAACGCACGGTTTTGAATGCGAATGACTCATCTCCCTTGTGAGCGAACACAGCGGCCAGGCCATTACCTGGAGTTTTCTAGAATGTTTATCAACTGGCACCCGCGAACTATAAACGCCTAGACTGCTGTTTACACGTCGTAAGAGCAAGAAACATTCGGTTAGCCAAGCGCACCTTCTCAAGCCGAAGAAGAAACTGGCGTTATGGTGGGTAAAAGGTTTCTTTGTACGTATTGTCCCCGAGATTCTTCTGTTAATCATTATTAATAAAGTCAGTCTTCTGCACTAATAAGTGAAATTGTTTTGGAGCGTCGGTGTAGATTATATTGGATTACCTTAGCTTAGATTAGATTACGTTAGATTAGACGATTGTAAGTACTGTTTGTTCCGCAGATAATTAGTGAGGAGACCCTTAAGAATGTAGATCATGTCAGAAAAGTAGAACACAATGAATGTTTACAAAGAATAACAGATGGTGCCCTCCACATATCCCAGGTGAAATGATCCTCTTGGGTGTGGAATATGTCAAAAGAACGTAACATTTCTTTTTCGTTTAAAAGTTATAACAAACATGTCACAAAATATGTGAAGTGCAGTTCACTATGGTGCATATGATAATCCTTAGACTATTTATATCCACGCATCATGAAAGGTAAAAATCAGCTTACACTTCTTTGTATTGAACACAAACCGCACTGAAGGTGTACCGAAGTCAAATTTTACGTGACACATTATTTGATATTATTAATAGCACGTACACATCAGTCCGTTCTACTATGAAATTCATGAACAGAGTAGAAGCAATAGGCCTCCAATAAATTCTGTAGGCTTCTCTTAAACTGAACTTTACTAGTGGTTAAACGTTTTATGATCGCTGGAAAGTTATTTAAAATGTGTGTTCCCGGACAACAGATGTCATACGGGAGAGAAGCAATTCACGTTAAATCTTTGTTATTATTATTATTATTATTTCTGGTATTGATTCTATGAACTGAGATATTTTTTTTAAAAAGAAATATTATCTCTGACAAATTTCTTTAAGGACTAAACTTATTGGGAAGCAGTAGTTAGTAGTTCCTTTAATACGTCTCTGCAAAGCGTTCTTGAATTTACACCACAATTAAGTCGTACATGTACTTCCAGTTAAGCGTCGCAAGCCAAAGTCTCTGGTTTCCTCCATGAAATTTTAAGACTTGTTTATATGGTAAGTAGAAAACTGTTATAAGAAATTTCACTGCGATGAATCTAACTCACCTTTCACACGCTCTTCTCTGTCAGCAAAGTAATTAATTACGAATTATTGTTCTAACACAATTCTTGCATCTAACGTCGAGGTTTTGTTATTTCAGTTTAAAGCAGTAGTGTATGGTGGGACAACGTGATAATCGCTTAGCTTGTTTTTCGCGTGATTCGGTTGTGAGTTTTCTCAGTGTCTCCAAACTGGAAATTTCCTCTGCATGAAGTCTAACATCTCCCACTTCTACACTTCACCGAATTTCAACGACTTCTTCTCTTCGCTGCTGATACCGTCTATTTCATACTAGTCATTCATTTTGTTTTGTATGTTGGAATCAGGTTGTATTTAAATTCTAAACAACTGGTTTCTATATTTGTGCAGTTATATTACAATTATTTAATGTTCCATAGACATAAAACTTTCATATTTGTAAGTTACAACTTTAGCAATATCGATATTTGTAATTTTCATATAATATTGCCTACTTTTAGTAACTTATTATTTAATTTGTCTCACTTGGGTATTCATTTACATTTGTCTCAACATTTAGCTGTTTTTTTGTTAAGATCGCACTAGGGAAGACAACGTTTATTCTGTGAGTTTACCAACACATTTTCCAACTAAAGTATCTAATGTCTACAGTTTTTAGTCAGTGCCAACTTCTTTAGGCTTCTGTTGTCTCAGGTAGCGCTGCTCCTCGTTAATCAGCCAGTAAGGAAAGTAAATCCCTTAAGAAGTTTGTTTTCTATTCTTAGATATGAACTGGTACTACCAAATAATAACGGAGGAATTCTTCATTGTGGTAATAGATACCTACATAAGTGGAAATACCAGGACGCACAGCTATACAATTAGAGTTTTACATTATATGATCATATTATTTTATCGAAAAATACAGAAAAGGTGATGACTTCCCAGTTTGGTCGCTCCCCCCCCCCCCCCTCTTTAATACAACCAACCAATAGAAAAGGTAAGGTCACTGTCCTAACCACTTTCTAATTACAAATACTCCTAGTCTCCTAATACGCAGAATAATACAAAAATTGAAAAAGAGACTGTGAAATATTTTGAAAAATGACTTGTCTCAAGTACGATATGAAATAGATTAGGGAAACATTTCACTCACCTGTGAATGATGGTCAAAATGATAAACAGCTGAGGTGCCAATTGACAATTCAAAATTTAGTGCTTAAATTAGAATCTTAGAAATTTAAAGAGCACTAGAGGATAACTGCTGCACATGATTACCAGCGTAATTCAAAGGCGCGTCAAATGTTTCTCTAATCTATTTAATTATTTGCGTAATTCAAAGGCGTGTCAAATGTTTCTCTAATGTATTTAATTATTTACATTTAGGCAGATCGTTTCCTAAACAATTTACCTTTTTCCAATCTTTTTCATTTTCAGATTTTGTTCAGCAAGCATGAAATAATGTGTGTTTAAATATCGATTGGTATTCTATTATTTCCTAGATTATCTTAATTACACTCAAGCCATTAAATATTTCTTGCATAACTACATCTCACGCTGGTCAATTTGTTACCTCATTTGTCAATTTCCCACACTTCGTTTGTCTACGAAAATTCGTACAAAAATCATTGTGTAACATCTAGGGAGTCTTGCTTTCGCTCCACTCAAACGTTTGTTGACAGTTAAAGATTACACACCTGTTGAAATTTCTATGCTCAAGATGACTAGACGTTAAAGAGATGAACTTTTCAGTAGTTAACGTCCACAGCTAGCAGCTGCTGTTTGTTAAACATTTCAATTTTTCCTCAAACTACCGATTAAAATTTTCTTAATTGTCCTAATTACTAACGAGCTATTAAATCTTTTTTGCCCAATCAGGCCTTACACCGGCCACTTTCACACATCACTTGTCCACTTTCCACTCTTCGTTTGGCTAGGAAAACTCGGACAAAGTTTTCCTTCAAACCATTAATTACATTTTTCTTGATTACCCTGATTACTTTCAATTACACCTTTGTTTACGAAAATAGACCTAACGCTGGTCAATTTGATATCCCATTTGCTCATTTCGCACTCTCGTTTCGCTGTGAAATTTTGGACAAAACATCCATTGTGTGTGTTCTAGGTAGTGTTTTTTTCGCTACGCTGAAACATATGACCAAAAACAGACAAAAAAATTAGAAGAAAACATTTATCAACCATGAAGTCATATTTGCAGATTTTACGTCTACGTGTTCACTCCGTAAGCCACTGTAAAATGAATGACGGAGGATACATGATGAGAGTATTAGCTGTTTTCTGTCCAGTTCTACGCTTTCAGCAACGTTAAAATAACTGTCTATATGTCTCTGTATGAGGACTTGCCTTATTCTCCAAATTCCTACGATTGCTACATGTCGTGCAAGAAGAATGGCAACACAGTGTTCCTCACATATAGGTTCTCTATATTTATTGATCATGGTTTCCAGAAAACCATGTAACCTTTCTTCTAGGCGTTTCCCGACAATCTGTTACGAGAAGGTAATTAGAAAGTAGGTCATCCATTTATTCTAATTTCTTACAACATTAAAAATGTTATAACATCATTTTCTGATATAGTCTCCCTGGTTTTCAATGCACATAGTCCATCATTGCACAAGCTTTCCAACTCTCTCAGAAAAAAAATATTTCGGTTCAACAGCAAGCCACGTATGCACCACCTCCTTCACTCTTCACCGGAGATGAAGCGACGGCCTTTTAAAACATGTTTAAGTGCACCAAACTAACGTAACGCCGATGGGACGAGAGCAGAACTGTATGTCGAACGTTCCAACACTTCGTAATGCCAATTCTGGATTGTCTGAACGGCGTGGGTTATGATACGTGGATGCGCGTTGTCGTAAATAAAAGGAGCTTAACAATATATGACCTCAGCGATTGTTTCGAAATGCAGGCATTAACTATTACGTTGACTGTTTATTGTTGACCACTTTTCTACGTAATGTCCTAGAGTTTTCCCTTTTGCGTCCCAAAAAAAGCTGTGAGCGACACATTTAATGCAGAGGGTTGACTCTTGAATTTATTTTTGGCTGGAAATCCAGGGTGTTACAATTCCGCGTTTTCTTGTTGGTTCCAAGTGATGAACCTACTTTCAGATTAATTTGTACACAGAGAACGGCCAGAAGCTGTTGGTATATGAGAAACAATGTGGCGGCTATGACAGAACCGGCAGAATAAACGGGAATTTTAACGGGACTTACACAGGTCTAGATTGGTGTGGCGAATCCGTCCGAATCCACTGGTTGGCCCCACTGGTACTGCGCAAGACAGCGCTAGCTCATCCGCGGCTACATCTCAGGGCTGACGCGCGGTGGGTTGACAATTAATTGAGGATAGTATGGGGTTCTTGGAACTCCGGTTCTAGAAATTTGGCGTGCTGTCCCCGGCAACCGGGGAATCACTCACGTAAGAGTTATGGTAGGATGAGTCATGGATGTGGCATTCCGCAACAAACGCTCTCTGAAAAATACTTTTACCTTAACCCTGATGTTTCTCAGTGGATGTAATTAGGAACTGCAGTAACCCATCGTCTGCCGTGGTAGTGTGGATTGATACTTTATCAACAATCAGTCACTCGTAGGTTGTTCAAAATCATGCTATGCACTCCTCAATGTCTACATCAGAAGTAAGTGTAATTGGACGTCCTGCTCTTACCTTCGAAGCTTGTTTGGCCGTTTCTGAATTGTTTAGTCCAATGCTAAATACTTCGGCGTGATAAAACATTGTACAGAAAGTCTTGTAGTACTGATTCTGAATACAAAAACGGAATTACAAACGCTGTTCTTCATTGGTACAAAAGGAGACCGCGAAGCGAAACGACGTGACAGCGTTGAATTGCGTCACAAACGACGTACTGCCAACCCAAAGACGATTAGAACGAAAGTATAGGTACTTTACCTACACACCCTCGTACTCTTATATGAGCTACGCCGACCAGTTAAGATCCTCACAGAGTTTATTAATGAGTATGGAGTTATATAAGATTAAATTAAGAAGTAATTCAATAAAGATACCCATGCAGAAAACAAAAGAGCATAAAAGCACCATGAACGCAAAACACATGAGGAAACAGGAACACACGGAAACAGGAACATTATGCGATGTACTGAAACAAACGAAACAATTCGTAGATGTCCTCGAGAAAATGTGACAGATACAAAGAATAACTGCAAGAGGAACAAATGAGAACAGGAACTTAGGTTGGGTAGGACCATAATTCATCAGCTACGATGGTAGATGGCACACTGTCTAACGACAGAGAGAAAAATAGCAAGAATCCGAAGATGTCTTTAAATATTTATGTAGTTTAAAACATCAGTCAGTGAATAATGAAGACAATAACATTACGAAGGTCATGCTAGGTAAGGTTTATGAAACAATTAGAACTGTGAATAAAGGGGAGTTGGTTGAAAAAAGAAACTTAAAAATCCCCCACCCCAGAAAAGAGGCCATTTCATCGGTATGGTGGACTGTTCCGCTTGCGACGGCAGCTACTGCAGAGTTACTGCAAACCCTGCCCTGAGGATGTTCCTTGACCCAGTACGGGACAGCTGAGACAGGGCACTCCAAATATATTCACGACTAAATATGTCGGGATGCGCTTCACGCTACGCTATAGCAGGAAACGTAGCAGTCTTTCAACTGTACGAAAGTAATTTAGTGGTTTAGAGGCTAGTGCCGAATAACGACTCCGACTTACTTTTTTTAAATTATTTTTTTAACGAATGAAGCATGTTTTATAAACTATGGACAACTTGATCCTCGTAATATACATTACTGATCAGTTGAAAATCCACACTGTCTGTCTGTCTCCGAGAAGTCGATAACCAAGGACCTTTGTCTCTTAACGTGTGGTGAGAACTTTTCAAGAATCTCATCAAGCGTCCATGTTATCCCGATGGTATTGAGAGACGTATCCGTGGACCTAAGGAAACACATGCTGTAGCAAACATCAGATATGTCACGCTCATTCCACACAAATACTTACAGATCCTAACAGAACATTTGGGAATAATTGGATCTGTCGACATTTACTCTCATCGGACTCAGCACTTCTTGAGTTTTAACTGTGAGGAAAATTAAAACAGAAAGTCTGCAAGGAAACACCGACGCGTACCGAAGACATGAAATGCCCATTAAGACTGGCGGCCGCTACAGCGAGGAGTCGAGATGAAGTTCACGTTGCGGTAATGTCTGGCATGAGCCTATAGTATGTATCGATACTTGAGGTCAACATTTTGAACACTTGATACAGCAGTCATAACAATAAACACAAACCATCCCTGAGTTACGTGTTTCCTCATGTTTGTTACAGTATGGCTGATTTTTATGGGGTTTCTTTATCTGGCTCTATTTTGTCGCTCTTCACTCAAGTTCCACATATATGTCGCTGAAGTCCTCTAAGAATGATCTTTTCAACGCCACAGAAAGAATGTTATCATTCCTTTTAAAGAGAAAACAACGTCGGTGCCTTAGTCCGGCAGGTATAAACGTTAAACAGTACTTTCGTACAACAGGAAATTGTTCACATTTTCCCCTATAGCTTAGCGATTTGTTTACTCATTTGGATATATTTGGGGTGGCCTGTCTTTGCTGCATAACCTGTCTGGCGGATCGATCGGCAGTTCCTATCTTGCTATTGGAGCCTCTGTACGTTGATTCTCAAATACAGCTTTACGTCGCTTTCTTGAGCCGGACTTTCAACTGAAACTCTGATTATAAGTGTTGTTGTTGCTGCTGTTGTTGTTGTTGCTGTTGTTTTTATTGCTGATGTTGTTGTTCAAAACGATCCTAGGCTCTTTTCATTTGTTCAGGCTAATACGAGCTGATTCCACTGGCATTACTTACATTCGTAACGTCCTCTCTCTAGTGTATTCACGTCGACTGAGCATCATTTCGGTTTCGACACGCTTCGTGCTTGGCGACAGTGACCTGCCATGTTTATGTCAGGCTACGACACACAAGAAATGACTAAATGGTTCTGAGCACTATGGGACTTAACATCTGAGGTCATCAGTCCCCTAGAACTTAGAACTACTTAAACCTAACTAACTTAAGGACATCACACACATCCATGCCCGAGGCAGGATTCGAACCTGCGACCGTAACGGTAGCGCGTTTCCAGGCTGAAGCACCTAGAACCGCTCGGCCACAACGGCCGGCAAGAAATGACTAAATCTGGAGGGAAAGTAATGTACCGAGAAGTTCTAATACTGTTAAAAGAATGTTTCTGTTGGAATATATTCCTTGAAATTTGAAAAGTCCTTTAATTGCTCTATTTCTTAAGAAATGCGGCAGACAAGACACAAAAAATACTTTTCCAGAATGCTTCACTCCACAGTGTACAAAATATTGATAAAATCATCATTAGCTGTAGAGAAAAAACAGATTACTCTTTAATTGGATAAAGGATGAAGTTTCCTTTCTACGACGATGTAACACAAGAAATCGTTCGTAATTCGCAAAAGAAATTACAGAATGGGCAATGTGTAATAGTTACTACTTGCTCAAGGATTAATAGATTTTAACCAAGCTTTGGATTCACTTTCAACAAAATCTGTACCAACACCCCTTGAGAAACAAGTTATTGAAATGACCTATGTTAGTCTGACTGAAGAATATATATGTCAGTACTATAGCTTTCATTAGCTGTCGTATAGAAGGAGAGAGATTCAGAATAGGAACCATACTAAGATGGTGCATTTCATCTCAACTATTTTCTTTCAGCGTTCTGGGAGACTTATTCTTTTCTGAGATTTGTAAAAGAATTAATGACACAAGCGAATCAAATTTATCTGAATCAGCTTCGTTTAGCTGATGAAATTTTACTAGCGCACATATACTGTACTTCAACAAAGAATGGAGCAACTTAATACGGTAAGTTTGACAAAATGGTTCAAATGGCTCTGAGCACTATGCGACTTAACTTTTGAGGTCATCAGTCCCCTAGAACTTAGACATCATGCACATCTATACCGAGGCAGGATTCGAACCTGCGACCGTAGCGGCCGCTCGGTTCCAGACTGTAGCGCCTAGAACCGCACGGCCACTCCGGCCGGCGGCAATGGATGGATGGACAGTAAAAGAAAGAGAGAGAAGTGTAAATATGGCCTTGAGTAGTTTTGGTAAACTAAACAGAGTTTTCAAAACTGAGCGTACAATATGTCTGCAAATAAAAGCTCAAAATCAGTGGGTAGTAGCAGTTTTGACTAAAGTTAATTATGTAAGGACTCCTAATCCGCAAATTATTTTACGAAGCTGCGGCTTGCTCAGAGAATAAACGAAATATGCATTTCAGGTATCACCAAGAGAAACAGGGTAGTAAACAAGTGGGTCAAGTAAAGACTGCAGTCAGAGACATAATTACGACCCTAATAGAAATGAAACGGAAATGGGCAAATTCTAGACGGCTAGTCTAGCTGATGGTAGATGAACCACGAAAGTTCTTTACTAGGTTCCAAGGGGCAAGAAAAGACTAATCTGAAATGTGTGTAATATCAAATCATGCAGCAACATCATGGATTCGTATAGCTGAAGATAATGACTCATTAAATGGGTAAGAAAGGTCTTTATCTTGAATTTAATGACAGATGACTGACTATGATGATGATAAATGTAACAAATAACAGCTCCGTGAAGCTTCTAAGAACTGAAATAAGGCATATATGCAATGAGACCAAATCACAGGAGCGTTTGACGTGTTTCCGACGATTTAAGTATCCTGATAATTAATACATGTTAATATTTCATCAGTATGGAGTCGTGTAGAATGCTGACAAACCAATTTTCGAGTGAACATGTGTTTTACTTGTCGGTTTAGGAAGACATTTGCTAAACTAACAGGTTAACAGTTAATGGTTTTCCTCTGAGCTGAGAATAAGAGCCGGCCGGTGTGGCCGTGCGGTTCTAGGCGCTACAGTCTGGAACCGCGTGACCACTACGATCGCAGGTTGGAATCCTGCCTCGGGCATGGATGTATGTGATGTCCTTAGGTTAGTTAGGTTTAAGTAGTTCTAAGTTCCAGGGGACTGATGACCACAGCAGTTAAGTCCCATAGTGCTCAGAGCCATTTGAACCATTTGTTGGCTTTACATGTTACCGTAAGTGAGGTCACGCGGCTGTTTCTCCACAGGTAAGAATTATTAAAAATAGGCTGGCGGATTTTTACCAGAAAATCAAAATTTAAATGTTTGCAGAAAAAAATCATTTTTGTATTTTGGCGTAGTGATATAAAACCTCAAATTTTGACTATAGTATGGCTGTGTAATAAGACATACGTTTTATTCTACTCCGTGGTTTGCTTCCACCTTCAAGGCCATAATAGGCTTCGAAACAGGTTTCTGGGCGCACAGACTTCTGTGCGCGGAACACACAAATCCAGCGACGTTTGCAGACTCACAAGACCGCTTGGCACCACGCCATCTGCTGCTCTATTGGCGATCATAGGAAGCTAGTCAGTAAGTCCACATTACCTAAGATGTCGTACAGCCTCCTCCTAGTTGCGTTGGGAGGTTTGATAATACTTCACTAAAAAGCAGAAGTTAATGATTAAGATCCAGCTCCTCAGCTGGAGAAATGTATAAGGTAGAACGACCGGAAAAGCAGTGTAGCGGGTCGAAGATTCCACCACCTTTTCCCGAGCTTCCGCGAATGTGTTCACGAAAACTTAGTCAGTGCATGGTCAATTACTTAAAGGGCCATAGCTTATATCCAGTTTACCTCTCTTGGTTCAACAGGAAAGATAATAATATCAGTGAATGTGATCATACAGGAACACCCGCCCACGTCACTTTTAATATTGAGTTAGGAAATTAAACGAGACAAACCAATCCCTGTACGATCTTTTAAAAAATAGCGGAGGATGGACGACCATGGACAGTGTTGCTGCCGGCCGAAGTGGCCGTGCTCTTCTAGGCTCTACAGTCTGGAGCCGAGCGACCGCTACGGTCGCAGGTTCGAATCCTGCCTCGGGCATGGATGTGTGTGATGTCCTTAGGTTTAATTAGTTCTAAGTTCTAGGTGACTGATGGCCTCAGAAGTTAATTCGCATAGTGATCAGAGCCATTTGAACTATTTTGAACAGCGTCGCTAAACGCTAGTTCTAGACATGAAAAAAAAACAAATATACTAGGGTACAACAATAAAAAAAATTCTGCTGATACCACACAGTATATACAGGAGGAGGAAAAATATGGAAATAACAAGACACAACACGTTGCCATGCCTAATACGGTGGAGGAATGCCGCTGGCATTCGAAACAGCTTCCTGTTATCTCGGAATGTATAAATAGACGTCATGTATGGTTTTAAAGCGAATCGTATACCATTCTTTCTGCAAAATAGTTCAAGTAACGATGATGGAGGTAGATAGTGATGATGGATGTAGATAGCGATTACGCATCCTTGTTTCCAAAGTATACCACAAAGGCTTGATAATAGACCACTTTTGACTGTGGTGCCCATAGAAGACGCGAAAATTCATCTTATTGTTCACAAAACCGGTCCTGCATGATACGAGCTGGGGGGGGGGGGGGGGAGATCTTGTCTCAGAATACAGTATCACCACTGAGGAGCAAACATTGTACCAGAGGATGAAACTGATGATAACGCAAAATCCATAGCAGTAGTGCCACGTTACAGAGTAAGTATTCGGCCCCTGGAATACCACGATATAATTGCCGAATCTCGGCATGTTTCACTTTTCGGTCGCAAATTCGGCCAGAAGCTGCAAACAGTGTGAAATAAGTCTCATACGGCGAAATGAAATTCTTCCACTGCTCCATAGTCCAGGTTTTATAGCTTCGTTACGACGTTTTCCAGTTAAAGGCATTAGCATCATTGATGAATGGTTTTGGAATTCAATCTCGCCCTGGAATTCCCTACTTATGGAGCTCCCTTGGTGTTGTTTTAGTGCTGGCAGGGTTCGCGAGTGCGACATTCAGTTCTGCAGTGACTTTTGCAGCTCCCGTTCTCTTACTTTTCGTCACAGTCCTCTTCAGTGCCCGTTGTCATGATCACTGAACTCACAGGTTTGTCCGCATTGTGTCCTGGTGGATGACGTTTTCCTCTTTCCTTGTAGGCAATACAAATCATCTTGAAACAATTGTTACGTCACAGAGTAAAACAGGGGAAGAAATTAAAGCTTTTCTTAAGTTCACGCTAGCACAGCCACAGGTGACACCAGGCAGAACTGGTCACATGGCTGAGCAGCAGAAAGAAACAATCAATACTTTGACATTGTTACATACATGACCACATTTTTGTTGCATCGCCAGGCATAACTGAAACATTCAACGAAACTCTCTCCACCCCCCCCTCCCCCCCCCCCACACACACAGAGAGAGAGAGAGAGAGAGAGAGAGAGAGAGAGAGAGAGAGAGAGAGATACTGTTTAGTTCTAGTTACATGTAGCGACAAGTTATACCTTAGATGCAATAACACTGATCAGAGACTGGCTAGGGCAGTTACTAGCGTGTAAGAAATTGTTAAGCAAACACTCCGGAATGAGGACCGCTAATCACTTGTAAAGTGATTTCGGTCATAACAAATAGAGCCCGCGTCATTGCATCCAGCCCGCTCCATAAATACCACAGTTCGCCAGATCTGAATTCAGTTGGTCATTAGGATCGATAATTGCGTCCGTACCGAAGCACTCGTTTCAGTTATTATTATGATGTAGTGACATCTACGTAATAATATTTTTTTCATAATCTTGGGCCACAGTCATAATATATTTCTTTAAAGTCAGTACCGCCATTAGACTGTTTTTTATTTGCAGTGTTACATTTACACGATCATGATTTCGGCTCCAAAGTGCCATTATCAATTGTTTTAAGTGTTATAAAGTGCCTAAGATGGCATACTGTCGTATTTAAAACTAAAGATGGTATACTCATAGATAAAACAAAGCAGTAGGCTTTACCAGAAATATCGACCCTTAGACAATGTGTCTAATGGTGTATTTTAAATACGACAGTATGCCATCTTAGGCACCGTATAACACTCAAAACAGTTGATAATGGCACTTTGGAGCCGAAATCATGATCGTGTAAATGTAACACTGCAAATAAAAAACAGTCTAATGGCGGTACTGACTTTAAAGAAATCTACGTAATAGATTTTTTAGCATTTCCCGTGAACACGCTGATTGCCGTTGCCAAGATGACAACGTCCAAGTATCCACAACCTGCCGCTCGAGGGACTCCGCTCTGGCCACCTATCACGTTGCTTGTGGGCAGACTGATCGTACACTAAGAACAGTACATCTCGCTGTGCTTATTGCTCTAACATCATCGTACTGCTGGGTGAGACCGCCAGCTGGTACCTCTGTTTGTGGCTGCAGCCACTTCCGGATACCAGGACCTACCTGTCCGATGCAGCCACAATCAGCGGACTACACGACAGCGCGGTGCACGCCGATGGGTCACCGAACGTCCTCGTCATTTTCTGGAGCGTGATCGAGAACGTTCTAACGCAGTGTGGGTGCATAATCTCACGGCCCTGCTTCGCCTGCCAGGTGGCAGCCCGCAACACGTTGGCTGGATAGCTGTAGCAGCAGTCTAGCCAGCCGACAAAACAACAGGAGTCAGTGGAATTTCGCCGTATCACTGGTATCGGGCATCAGCCGAGGCTGACGAAACACACAGATGTGTAAATCTAAATGAATAAACTTGCTAATCATGTTTTAGTAGCGCCGAAAGATGCTCTACGGTTTCCACGACACCACCCTCACACTGTAGAGGTGTCTCCACTCGGTACCCCTACAAACCAAACACTTCTTCAACCGTGGATACGGAAGCGTTTTCCTTAGCAATTTGCCTACGTTCGAATACACTCAGAACTGCAAAGGCAGTGTTCTGGCCACGACTCTCACTTGCAACGTATCGATCCACAGGTGTCGTTCGTGTATAACTAGAACAGTGCAACCTGTCGGCTTGGCTAGCATCTGCATTTATGTTCAAGCATGCACTTCCCGCTGTGTTTCCATATATTTGTCATCCACCGGCGATAGCATGAATGTGGGTTACGAGATACTAACGAACGCATTTAGTGTAACGTATTGTGTGTGTATACGGACGATCTGTTAGAGAATGTGGATGTGCAACGAAGATCTCTGCGCCGCACCAGATAGAATCCTCAGTACAACGTCAGTCTTACACTGGCACGAGATCCAAGTCTTCCTCAGCGACGGTGAGGAGAAGGCGTGTACTCATGAAGTGTAATACAGTGTTGTGAACAGTACAGATGCTTTTCCATACTTTTCTTTAATACCAAAAAATACATAGGATTAGTTGCTGCAGGAGTAATACAGGCAACGTGCCCTGACACTATGCCAGGGTATACAGGGTGGTCCATTGGTAATGACCGGGCCAAATATCTCACGAAATACGCGTCAAACGAAAAAACTATAAAGAACGAAACTTGTTTAGCTTGTATGGGGAAACCAGATGGCGCTATAGTTGGCCCGCTGGATGGCGCTACCATAGATCAAACGGATATCAACTGCATTTTTTTAAATAGGAACCCCCATTTTTTTATTACATATTCGTGTAGCACGTAAAATAATATTAATGTTTTAGTTGGACCACTTTTTTCTCTTTGTGACAGGTGGCGTTGTAATAGTCACAAACCTATAAGTACGTGGTATCACGTAACATTCCGCCAGTGCAGACGGTATTTGCTTCGTGACACATTACCCATGTTAAAATGGATCGTTTACCAATTGAGGAAAAAGTCGATATCATGCTGATGTACGGCTATTGTGATCAAAATGCCCAACGGGCGTGTGTGCTATGTATGCTGCTCGGTATCCTGGACGACATCATTCAAGTGTCCGGACCGTTCGCCGGATAATTACGTTATTTAAGGAAACAGGAAGTGTTCAGTCACATGTGGAATACCAACCAAGACCTGCAACAATGATGTTGCCCAAGTAGGTGTTCTAGCTGCTATCGCGGCTAATCCGCACATCAGTAGCAGACAAATTGCGCGCGAATTGGGAATCTCAAAAACTACGGTGTTGAGAATGCTACATCCACATCGATTGCAGGAATTGGATGGCGACGACTATGAACGCCGTGTACAGTTCTGCCACTGGGCGCAAGAGAAATTACGGGATGATGACAGGTTTTTTGCACGCGCTCTATTTAGCGACTAAGCGTCGTTCACCAACAGTGGTAACGCAAAACCGGCATAACATGCACTAGTGGGCAACGGAAAATCCACGATGCTGCGACAAGAGGAACATCGGCGAGCTTGGCGGGTTCATGTATGGTGCGGCGTTATGGAAGGAAGGATAATTGGCCCCCATTTTATCGATGGCAGTCTAAATGGTGCAATATATGCTGATTTCCTACGTAATGTTGTACCGATGTTACTACAAGATGTTTCACTGCATGACAGAATGGCGATGTACTTCCAACATGTTGGATGTCCGGCACATAGCTCGCGTGCGGTTGGAGCGGTATTGAATAGCATATTTCATGACAGGTGGATTGTTCATCGAAGCACCATACCATGGTCCGCACGTTCACCGGATCTGACGTCCCCGAATTAATTTCTAGGGGAAAGTTGAAGGATATTTGCTATCGTGATCCACCGACAACGCCTGACAACACGCGTCAGCGCATTGTCAATGCATGTGTGAACATTACGGAAGGCGAACTACTCGCTGTTGAGAGGAATGCCGTTACACGTATTGCCAAATGCATTGAGGTTGACGGACATAATTTTAAGCATTTATTGCATTAATGTGGTATTTACAGATAATCACGCTGTAACAGCATGCGTTCTCAGAAATGATAAGTTCACAAAGGTACATGCATCACATTGGAACAACCGAAATAAAATGTTCAAACGTACCTACGTTCTGTATTTTAATTTAAAAAACCTACCTGTTACCAACTGTCCGTCTAAAATTGTGAGCCTAATGTTTGTGACTATTACAGCGCTATCTATCAGAAAGCGAAAAAAGTGGTCCAACTAAAACATTCATATTTCTTTACGTACTACCCTAATATGGAATAAAAATAGGGGTTCCTATTTAAAAGACGCAGTTGATACCCGTTTGACATATGGCAGTGCCATCTTTCGGGCCAACCATAGCGCCATCTGGTTTCCCCCTTCAAGCTTGACAAGTTTCGTTCTTTGTAGCTTTTTCGTTTGTCGTTTATTTCGTGAGATATTTGGCCCGGTCACGATCAATTGATTACCCTGTATATGAATTCTGAACTTTATAAAGTGGTAGTATTCACTAACTGTGGCTCCCTGTGCTTAGCCATTTCATTTATAACTATTTAAAAATGTCTCTCACTGTTTAATCTAGAGTTCGTCAAACTGCGGCCCGCGGACCGCCTGCGACCTTTATCAACTATTTGTGCGGCTCGCGGTTCTCAGCCGTTTTTATAATATCGTATCTAGCAACTAACAGCCGAATCCAAAAGCGTCAACTATCGTTAAGAGCTTCTGATGAGTGCATTTCTCCTGCCCAGCAAGAAACAATAATACTTATTAAGACTTTTAAAGACTATGTATTTATACCATGAAGCAACGATTTTTGTAACAGCTGTGCAGCTAGTCGGTAAGCTTATTTCGTCTGCATTCAAGCGATCTGCAATCATACTGCGCTTTTAATATACACAGTTTTTACATTACGAACATGATTGGTTTTGTAACAGTGTGTCGAGTACTTGCTTCCATATCTCATTGTTGATGTTGTAGCTTGTAATGCGCAAGACCGTCCTCAGCATCAACTTATTGATTTTTTTGTGTGCTACGAGAATGAAGAGCTTGTTAGGTTATTTGTAAGTTTTTTTTGTTTGTTAATATGTTGTAGATATGTGACACCTGATGGTCGAGAAAAGCTTTGTGGTGTCTAGTCAGCGAGTTTGCTACGCCCAGCCGACTGCTGAATCGCGGCGAGCGGCAAAGATAACAACTACGACGCAGCTAGCCACTACGAACGTTTTCCGGCTACTGCTATGAAGAAACACTTATTGTGAAGAGAGAATTAGCTGGATATGTTTGTTCGCAGAGAATAGCTCTTGGCTTGTCCTTTTTATCATTTCAGTAGTAGTACCCGAGTATTGTTCGAGTAGTGGGCCTCGAGAGAGATTATCGCAAAAGCGTGATGAGAATGGCTCACACGTACGATACGCGAATTAGTCAGCAATACGGATAGAACTCATGTGTGTTAAAAGCAGTTCTAAGTCATTTAGACAGATTTTTGGGAAGATTATCGGCTTGTGTAGAAAATGATTATTTCACCAATTTTGGTAGTGTATACTCGCCAGGTATAGGAAGAGTTACGATTTAGTAAAGTGTTAGATTAGTTTCTCCTATTTGTGATTAATGATGCGTTGTGCTCCGTAATAGTCACGCGTTTGTAGGAGAACCGTGTTTCAATATTATTGGAGATTTTCCGTTGGATGGTGTATGTGAAGAGATGTGCTCACGCGAAGTCGTGTGGTTATTTTGTGGTTGAGGATTGAAGCACGCACTAAGTTACAGTAACGTTCCATTGTGTTGTTGTGGTTGTATAGGTAGACGCGAGCATTGAGGAATAGTGTCTTAGCGATATTTAGTTAGGATTTATTGTGTGACTTCTGCATGAGCCTCGTAATATAGTAAATTCCGGAAATCTCGTTGGATGCAGTGAATGTGTAGTCTATACTAAAGAGAACTGTCGTCCTACGTAATAGCTGTTTATTGAGAAACAATCGGAAATTTACTGAGAATTTGATAGCTCTTACCCTTGCCCTTAAACGACAAATCAAGGGCCATTAATTAGAGAACACGCTAATTCTCTCTAAAAGAGATCATCGAGTGGTGGGTTTTGAGTTTCAAATGTTAGTGGGTCGCGGAAGTCAACACTCGAGCTGGTTCAGCTTTATTTAGTTGTGTAAAGTTCGTATAACTGAAAAGTGGCGGTGACACTCAAGTATTTCGTTTTATTCTTTTTATTACATTTCCGCTTAATGGTGCTTGGAACAGAGAACCAGCACTCTTAAAGTAAAACGCTGCCGTGTACCTGCAAACATTCAATTGCAGGAACGAAAGAATTAACGGTTTTATACTGAAAAAAAAAATCAGCAGCCGTCTTGTCCTTTACCCGCAAACTATTACAAAAAAAGTAGTCAAATGTTTATTTTAGAGCAGAGAGCAGACTACATCTTGAATACATCATTTTGCAATAGAGTAACTCCAAAGGCCAATAAAGTAAAAGACTGTAATATTGTTAATAGCAAAGTTCAAATAAATTAAATATATTTTAGTTAATAACTCGCAGGGAAAAGAAAGATAATTCATCTTTATTTTTACAGAAAAAGCAAGTATACGTTTTATTGAAAGGTGATTAACTGTATCTGAAAAGTTATTCCACTAATTCCTGAAAGGTTGAGGTTAATGAAATAGTTTATTACGACAAAATTTCAATTGAGTCACCGATATTGTTGTAGCAAGGCGCTACTTGTAGAGGTTATCGTTGATTGACAACGAGAGATAAACAACATCAAATTATATCTTTGCCTTGTGAGCGTATTCTTCAAACCACATAAAAATTTATGATGTTCACACTGATTGAGTGTATATAAGATTATTCGTTGAAGCTTTAAAAGAGGAGCGATTACAAGAGGTAACATCTATTTGACGTATTCCTCAGTTATATACGAAAGCTTTCATTTCAGGTACCTAAGTTGTTGAGAAAGTATTTAGTTGTGTTGTCAGAGTACACACAGTAAGCGTCGCTACATGTTGCTGTTATTGGTAAAGTAAATCCATCATTCCTATTCACCGTAGACCCTCGCGTTTAGTATTATTCTGGTGACTGATACTAGCCTTGATGGTATTTGATCTTTCGAACCTAGTGAACTCTGATAGTCAGATGCGTTGTTGTAATTAATACCCAGATAGCTTCAAAAACGGTTAAAATGGCTCTAAGCACTATGGGACTCAACATCTTAGGTCATAAGTCCCCTAGAACTTAGAACTACTTAAACCTAACTAACCTAAGGACATCACAGACACCCATGCCCGAGGCAGGATTCGAACCTGCGACCGTAGCAGTCCCGCGGTTCCGGACTGCAGCGCCAGAACCGCTAGACCACCGCGTCCGGCTCCCAGATAGCTACCTACCACCGACCCGATTAGACCACCAAAAGTGTTATTGTGTCCATGCTTCTGTAAATAGTGATGTTGCAGCGAGCTGTGGTGTGATTTATAGCGTGAGAAGCTGAGTATCAAATCCTAAGCGACGCCGTCGTGTTAGTACAGACGATTATTTCTAGTCACACAGATTACGTCGTTGGGTGTAGGCAAGGTCTTGTCAGGACAACTTATTGCAGAATTACGAGAGTGAGCTACATTGTCTGACGTTGCTTTTCACCTCTGTATTGCAGTGCTGTTAGAGCCTGGTATCTAAAAGGCGGCGAAGTACAACCTGTTAAATATTTCTGCGTATTGTATCTGTAGCACAGACTAAAATCCGTTTGTTTATATGTATTTTTTCTTGACAGTATACCAACATTTTAGAAGTTCAAAAAATACGAGATGGGAGTAAAAACAGCAATTAAAAAATTAATAATTTTCATAGTAACTTTATTGTTCAGCGCTATACTTGACTCTTTGTGGATGATATACTGCAATATTTTGGAGAGTCTCCTACGAGCACGTGTTGAAAAGGAATGCCTCCGAATTTTCTGTGTGAAAACTCAAAGCTTTTTCAAATAACAAAGACGTTATTAACATTCTACATATGCGATCTGACGATTTCCCAGCGATTATGCTGCTTCCAGCCGACCGTTGTGGCCGAGCGGTTCTAGGCGCTTCAGTCCGGAACCGTGCTGCTGCTACGGTCGCAGGTTCGAATCCTGCCTCGGCCATGGATTTGTATGATGTCCTAAGGTTAGTTAGGTTTAAGTAGTTCTAAGTCTAGGAGACTGATGACCTCAAATGTTAAGTCCCATAGTGCTTTCAACTATTTGACCCATTTGAATTTATGCTGCTTCCATCGTTCTCGGGATCCAGCTGTCGAAGGTTCACGATATTTTGAAGAACAATCGTTCCGCCATCATCAGGTGGTGCTGAAGAAATGATGTGTCTGCTGCGTGCTGGAGTTGTTTCTTCCTGCCGGTCCAGGGTTCGGGCCTCGCCAGCCCCTAACCGTACTCGGCGGTAAGGGGGGGGGGGGGGGGTAAGGGGTCCGCGCAGCTACGATTGAGGAGGGGAAAGGGGTGAGGCTCTGTTGCCTTCCGCCCGCCATCCCTGTCGTATTTCGCTTCCGGACGTCGCGTTCTGCTTTCATGGAACTTAATATTGGCTCCCATGTATTGCTCAGTTGAAAGATTATGCCCTGTTGATTAAATTGCCAGTCACTTTTTCAGTTGCTTCTTTGTCAATGCAGTCCAAAAATTTATCGGTGGTAGGCAGAACTTTCGTTTGTTGGTTAAGTCATTTCATGTCCATTTTCAATGCAGTGTTCCGCTATTGCGTATTAGTTGGGTTGCAGTAAGTGGGTGTGGCGCTCATGTTCTATTCATCAGTCTTCGATTGTCGGACGGTTTGTCCACTGTAAGTTTTTCCGTAGTCACACCGAAGGTGGTGCGCTCCCCTCCCTCCACCCGGCGCCCCCTCGTTTTTTGAGAGGCAAGTCGTCTTTCACTGTCCCTAAAAAGATTGTATGCTGGTTGGCAAGCGAGAAACTGTCGTTACTTGGTGTTTTCGCAGTAAACTGCCAATTTTCCACGATACATCGCCAGCAAATGGTAAGAGAGCGGTCTTCTTATCGCCTTCTTCCGTAATTTCGGCCACCGTGTCGCTCTTGGGGCTCTTGCGTCGCAGGGCTGTCCGACTCAGTCGGTTGCTGTACCCATTCTCGTGTAAGACGGATTCCAGGTGCTGCAGTTCTGCCATCAGACTGTTTGTATAAAATGGAGTATGTCCTGAGTACTAGAGTTGGATATGCTGTTCATCTGCGAGGGATGGTGGCAGCTGGAGGCATGGAGATAAAAATACATGTGCGATGGTTTACGGCATACACTGCGGGCAAGCGACCCGTTGGGCCTACAGTGAACTAGGACGTCGAGGAAAGGAAGTCTGTCACCTTTTTCTACTTCCATGGTAAACTCGATGTTTTCATGGATGGAATTAAAGAACTTCGGTACTTTTACGGGTCCATGAGGCCAGATGACAAAAGTATCGTGTCGTACTACCGAATGAAACAGATTTCATTTCAGCATTCCCGCGGCTCTATCCTCGAAGTCTTCCATGAACCAATTTGCTACAACTGGAGAGAAGAGGCAGCCCATGGCTACGGTATCAGTCTGCTCATAGTACTGTCCGCTGGAAAAAAAATAGTTCGATTTCAGAAAATGCCTAAAAAGCTGTGTCCGCTCAGCTGACCTTCCCGCTGACTAGTTTTACGGCGTCTTTCAAGGAGTCTCAAGTGAAAAGTGAGACGACGTCAAACTGACCATTCTGTCAAATTCCTGCAACCTTTGTTCCTTCAGACAACCAATGAAATAATGAGAGTTTCATATGTGATGTGTACACTTGTCGAAGTAATGGCCCAACAGATAAGTCAAAAACTTCGCCAGGGAATATATTAGTGTCCCACTGTTGCTCACTATTGGTCGAATGTCTTCGTTGTGGATCTTTGGCGGGCCATACAGTCTAAGTGGGACAACAATGCGCTGGCGAGCTGATTTGGAGACGTCTTTGTTGAGCACCCAGTTCTTTAACAAGGATGGGGTGCTTTGCTGCACTTCCTTTGTTGGATCTGCTGCTACTTTCCGGTATGCAGGATCATCCAGAAGCTCTAGCATTTTCCGCTCGTAGTCTTTACGTTGGAAGGGAACCGTGGTGCCCTTATCGTCTGGCCGGCCAGAGTGACCGAGCGGTTAAAGGCGCTACAGTCTGGAACCGCACGACCACTACGGTCGCAGGTTCGAATCCTGCCTCGGGAATGGATGTGTGTGATGTCCTTAGGTTAGTTAGGTTTAAGTAGTTCTAAGTTCTAGGGGACTTATGACCACAGCAGTTGAGTCCCATAGTGCTCAGAGCCATTTGAATTTGAACCTTATGGTCTGGAAGGACAACGATTTCTCTGGATGTACGAAATACTGTCCTTTCTGCTTTGGAGATGCTGCTTCGTGGAGGAGGCAGGTTGCTGAGAATACGACAGGATTTCCAACGAAGTTCCGTTGCGGTATCGCTTGGTTCTACTTGGATAGCCTGCTCCACAGTGCTCGCAATCTCGGCGGTTGAAAGAGATTTACATGTCACCGTAAAGTTCAGCTCTTTCTCCAGTACTGCCGTCGCTGCGTCGTAAAGTGGGTTTCCCGTAAGATTGATCACGTTGTGAGTGTTGGCTGCATCTTCTAGCGACTGCTTACATGGAAATCGAGAAAGCGTGGCGACTTGTCTCTCGGTTTATTTCTTGTACATCCAGCTGACTCCGTCGACCCATTCCGATGAATCGGTAAAGAGTGTACAGGATACCTGTAGATGAAGCATTAAGGGATCTCTGGCATTAACATCGAGCTGTCGTCACTTCTGCTTTCACCACTCCATCACTATCAAAGCGATGTCCTCGAAGAAGCTCTTTAAGTTTTGTAAACAGATGAAAATCGTGGGCTCAAGATGGAACTTTATGGAATGTGATCGATGACGGTGAACCCAGTGCATCGCAGCATTGCTGACGTCGCAGCGTTCGTGCGTGGTTTGGCATTGTCATGCTAAAGGAGAGGGTGCTCCTTGTGTGGATGAACTCTCCGGATTCGAAACTCGATTACAGCACGTTGTTCCTCGCACACCGACAGACTTGCGCTATACACCGCCATGTTACAAGATGCACTTCGGAGCACTCTAGCGACAGAGGGCTGCAAATATCTAGAATTTCAGAATAAATGAGTAGAATGTTAATAAAGTTGGTTTTATTTTAAAATATTTAACCCGTCAGTACACGCAGGTGGTTTGTCAGACCAAGGAGAATATTTTCACATTAATGCAAAAAAAATGGTTCAAATGGCTCTGAGCACTATGGGACTTAACATCTGCGGTCATCAGTCCCCTAGAACTTAGAACTACTTAAACCTAACTAACCTACGGACATCACACACATCCATGCCCGAGGCAGGATTCGAACCTGCGACCGTAGCAGTTGCGCGGCTCCCGACTGAGCGCCTAGAACCGCGAGACCACCGCGGCCGGCCATTAATGCAATGTCTGAAAGTTGTTTCCAAGAAGCTATCTTCTCAGTATCTTTAAGTGAGTGTATTAGGAGTCTTTTGGTATGGTTTATCTGGTATTTCAACAATAGCACTTCCAGTTAGCTCACAACAAAGAGGTCTAGGGTCTCAGAGGCCAGCCGCGTGCGCTGGTGTCAGTTTATTGTTAGCTCCGCTAAGGTTATTCACGTTCGCGCATATTTGCGGTATCTGCTTAGTTTAGAAGTAGAACAGATTTTTTCGTGCTTTGTACCTTATTTTAGTGTGTTATAAGTGTTGTAACTACATCATGGCTAATTCTTACGAGGCACAGGAGGAGAGAATTAGAAACTTGATTGAAGAAGTAATGGCTGAAAGTGACGCTGGTGATTCTCAAGATGGAGAAAACAACTTTAAAGAAGTCCAGGACCCAGAGTGGAAAAGCGATTCCGGCACCGAACAAAATACGTCGAGTGATGAATCAGAAGACAGTGGTTGTGATGCTGACAGTGATGTGTTTGTCGGTAAAGACAGAACAATATGGTACTCACGTGCTCCGCCAAAGAGCTCCCACACACGTTGTCATAACTCATTTACCAGGTGTGAAAAAGGTGCTGCAGAAAGTGCTGCAGATCCTCTACATTGCTGGGAACTGTTTTTTGATGAAAACATTATACACATAATCGTTCACTGCACAAACAGGTACATTCAAAGTAGCCAGGGAAACTTTTCAAGTGAAAAGAGGTGCACAACAAACTAATAAAGTTGAAATAAAGGCCTTATTGGGATTATTGTACTACGCTGGTGTAATGCGTGCCCATCGACTAAGTCTACAAGATTTGTGGCGAACAGGTGGCACAGGAGTTGAAATATCACAATGGGCATAAACAGATTTCGTTTTCTCCTTCGATGCCTCAGATTTGACGATAAACAAACGACAGTGGAAAGGGAGAAAACAGTTCACATGGCGGCGATAACACAGGTGTTCAGTCTAATTGTTGAAAACTTTCAGAAGGCTTATATAGTTTCTCAATACGTGACAGTTGATGAAAAACTAGAAGCATTCTGTGGAAGATGCAGATTCCGACAGTACATGCCAAATAAGCCAAACAAGTATGGAGTAAAGAGTTTTGCAGCAGTGGATGCCAGAATGTTTTACACACTCAGCATGGAGGTGTATGTTGGGCAACAGCCTGAAGGCCCTTACAGACAGGACAACAGACCAGTTGAACTTGTTCAGAGACTTTGCCAACCTATCCTGAATACAGGCCTCAACATAACTTGCGACAATTATTTTACGAGTTACGAGCTTGCAAGCACATTGATTACGAGGAAGACGACGATCGTTGGTACCCTGAGGAAGAACAAGAGACAAGTCGCAAGGGGATTTTTTAACACTAAAAATCGACAACAAAAGTTATCTATGTTTGGGTTTCAGAAAAATTGCACCTTAGTCTCTTACGTGCCGAAACGAAATAGAGTGGTATTACTACTGTGAACGATGCACCACAACGGATATATTGACGAAAATACAGGGAATGATAAAAAACCAGAAATTATCACTTTCTATAACCTTACCAAGGGTGGAGCTGACGTTGTAGACAGAATGAATGCAACACATAATGTAGCTAGAAACACAAGAAGATGGACAATGGTTGTTTTTTATAGCATCATGAATACAGCTGCGATAAATGCTGCTATGATTTTCAACTCAAATCAGAAAGAACAACTGAGAAGAAGAGAGTTTTTGAGGCAACTTTCTTTTGCGCTTCTGCATGATTATCTTCAGCAAAGACTAATGTCAAAAATATTGCCAAGAAAGATAACAGAGAATTGGAGAGTTTTGCAGTGTGAAAATTTCTGAAGTGGAATCAACTGCGACTTCACGAGGACGGCGTGTGGACTGCAGAAGGAAAAACAGAAAAACAAGATATATTTGTAAGTTTTTCGGCCACCGTGTCGCTCTTGGGGCTCTTGCGTCGCAGGGCTGTCCGACTCAGTCGGTTGCTGTACCCATTCTCGTGTAAGACGGATTCCAGGTGCTGCAGTTCTGCCATCAGACTGTTTGTATAAAATGGAGTATGTCCTGAGTACTAGAGTTGGATATGCTGTTCATCTGCGAGGGATGGTGGCAGCTGGAGGCATGGAGATAAAAATACATGTGCGATGGTTTACGGCATACACTGCGGGCAAGCGACCCGTTGGGCCTACAGTGAACTAGGACGTCGAGGAAAGGAAGTCTGTCACCTTTTTCTACTTCCATGGTAAACTCGATGTTTTCATGGATGGAATTAAAGAACTTCGGTACTTTTACGGGTCCATGAGGCCAGATGACAAAAGTATCGTGTCGTACTACCGAATGAAACAGATTTCATTTCAGCATTCCCGCGGCTCTATCCTCGAAGTCTTCCATGAACCAATTTGCTACAACTGGAGAGAAGAGGCAGCCCATGGCTACGGTATCAGTCTGCTCATAGTACTGTCCGCTGGAAAAAAAATAGTTCGATTTCAGAAAATGCCTAAAAAGCTGTGTCCGCTCAGCTGACCTTCCCGCTGACTAGTTTTACGGCGTCTTTCAAGGAGTCTCAAGTGAAAAGTGAGACGACGTCAAACTGACCATTCTGTCAAATTCCTGCAACCTTTGTTCCTTCAGACAACCAATGAAATAATGAGAGTTTCATATGTGATGTGTACACTTGTCGAAGTAATGGCCCAACAGATAAGTCAAAAACTTCGCCAGGGAATATATTAGTGTCCCACTGTTGCTCACTATTGGTCGAATGTCTTCGTTGTGGATCTTTGGCGGGCCATACAGTCTAAGTGGGACAACAATGCGCTGGCGAGCTGATTTGGAGACGTCTTTGTTGAGCACCCAGTTCTTTAACAAGGATGGGGTGCTTTGCTGCACTTCCTTTGTTGGATCTGCTGCTACTTTCCGGTATGCAGGATCATCCAGAAGCTCTAGCATTTTCCGCTCGTAGTCTTTACGTTGGAAGGGAACCGTGGTGCCCTTATCGTCTGGCCGGCCAGAGTGACCGAGCGGTTAAAGGCGCTACAGTCTGGAACCGCACGACCACTACGGTCGCAGGTTCGAATCCTGCCTCGGGAATGGATGTGTGTGATGTCCTTAGGTTAGTTAGGTTTAAGTAGTTCTAAGTTCTAGGGGACTTATGACCACAGCAGTTGAGTCCCATAGTGCTCAGAGCCATTTGAATTTGAACCTTATGGTCTGGAAGGACAACGATTTCTCTGGATGTACGAAATACTGTCCTTTCTGCTTTGGAGATGCTGCTTCGTGGAGGAGGCAGGTTGCTGAGAATACGACAGGATTTCCAACGAAGTTCCGTTGCGGTATCGCTTGGTTCTACTTGGATAGCCTGCTCCACAGTGCTCGCAATCTCGGCGGTTGAAAGAGATTTACATGTCACCGTAAAGTTCAGCTCTTTCTCCAGTACTGCCGTCGCTGCGTCGTAAAGTGGGTTTCCCGTAAGATTGATCACGTTGTGAGTGTTGGCTGCATCTTCTAGCGACTGCTTACATGGAAATCGAGAAAGCGTGGCGACTTGTCTCTCGGTTTATTTCTTGTACATCCAGCTGACTCCGTCGACCCATTCCGATGAATCGGTAAAGAGTGTACAGGATACCTGTAGATGAAGCATTAAGGGATCTCTGGCATTAACATCGAGCTGTCGTCACTTCTGCTTTCACCACTCCATCACTATCAAAGCGATGTCCTCGAAGAAGCTCTTTAAGTTTTGTAAACAGATGAAAATCGTGGGCTCAAGATGGAACTTTATGGAATGTGATCGATGACGGTGAACCCAGTGCATCGCAGCATTGCTGACGTCGCAGCGTTCGTGCGTGGTTTGGCATTGTCATGCTAAAGGAGAGGGTGCTCCTTGTGTGGATGAACTCTCCGGATTCGAAACTCGATTACAGCACGTTGTTCCTCGCACACCGACAGACTTGCGCTATACACCGCCATGTTACAAGATGCACTTCGGAGCACTCTAGCGACAGAGGGCTGCAAATATCTAGAATTTCAGAATAAATGAGTAGAATGTTAATAAAGTTGGTTTTATTTTAAAATATTTAACCCGTCAGTACACGCAGGTGGTTTGTCAGACCAAGGAGAATATTTTCACATTAATGCAAAAAAAATGGTTCAAATGGCTCTGAGCACTATGGGACTTAACATCTGCGGTCATCAGTCCCCTAGAACTTAGAACTACTTAAACCTAACTAACCTACGGACATCACACACATCCATGCCCGAGGCAGGATTCGAACCTGCGACCGTAGCAGTTGCGCGGCTCCCGACTGAGCGCCTAGAACCGCGAGACCACCGCGGCCGGCCATTAATGCAATGTCTGAAAGTTGTTTCCAAGAAGCTATCTTCTCAGTATCTTTAAGTGAGTGTATTAGGAGTCTTTTGGTATGGTTTATCTGGTATTTCAACAATAGCACTTCCAGTTAGCTCACAACAAAGAGGTCTAGGGTCTCAGAGGCCAGCCGCGTGCGCTGGTGTCAGTTTATTGTTAGCTCCGCTAAGGTTATTCACGTTCGCGCATATTTGCGGTATCTGCTTAGTTTAGAAGTAGAACAGATTTTTTCGTGCTTTGTACCTTATTTTAGTGTGTTATAAGTGTTGTAACTACATCATGGCTAATTCTTACGAGGCACAGGAGGAGAGAATTAGAAACTTGATTGAAGAAGTAATGGCTGAAAGTGACGCTGGTGATTCTCAAGATGGAGAAAACAACTTTAAAGAAGTCCAGGACCCAGAGTGGAAAAGCGATTCCGGCACCGAACAAAATACGTCGAGTGATGAATCAGAAGACAGTGGTTGTGATGCTGACAGTGATGTGTTTGTCGGTAAAGACAGAACAATATGGTACTCACGTGCTCCGCCAAAGAGCTCCCACACACGTTGTCATAACTCATTTACCAGGTGTGAAAAAGGTGCTGCAGAAAGTGCTGCAGATCCTCTACATTGCTGGGAACTGTTTTTTGATGAAAACATTATACACATAATCGTTCACTGCACAAACAGGTACATTCAAAGTAGCCAGGGAAACTTTTCAAGTGAAAAGAGGTGCACAACAAACTAATAAAGTTGAAATAAAGGCCTTATTGGGATTATTGTACTACGCTGGTGTAATGCGTGCCCATCGACTAAGTCTACAAGATTTGTGGCGAACAGGTGGCACAGGAGTTGAAATATCACAATGGGCATAAACAGATTTCGTTTTCTCCTTCGATGCCTCAGATTTGACGATAAACAAACGACAGTGGAAAGGGAGAAAACAGTTCACATGGCGGCGATAACACAGGTGTTCAGTCTAATTGTTGAAAACTTTCAGAAGGCTTATATAGTTTCTCAATACGTGACAGTTGATGAAAAACTAGAAGCATTCTGTGGAAGATGCAGATTCCGACAGTACATGCCAAATAAGCCAAACAAGTATGGAGTAAAGATTTTTGCAGCAGTGGATGCCAGAATGTTTTACACACTCAGCATGGAGGTGTATGTTGGGCAACAGCCTGAAGGCCCTTACAGACAGGACAACAGACCAGTTGAACTTGTTCAGAGACTTTGCCAACCTATCCTGAATACAGGCCTCAACATAACTTGCGACAATTATTTTACGAGTTACGAGCTTGCAAGCACATTGATTACGAGGAAGACGACGATCGTTGGTACCCTGAGGAAGAACAAGAGACAAGTCGCAAGGGGATTTTTTAACACTAAAAATCGACAACAAAAGTTATCTATGTTTGGGTTTCAGAAAAATTGCACCTTAGTCTCTTACGTGCCGAAACGAAATAGAGTGGTATTACTACTGTGAACGATGCACCACAACGGATATATTGACGAAAATACAGGGAATGATAAAAAACCAGAAATTATCACTTTCTATAACCTTACCAAGGGTGGAGCTGACGTTGTAGACAGAATGAATGCAACACATAATGTAGCTAGAAACACAAGAAGATGGACAATGGTTGTTTTTTATAGCATCATGAATACAGCTGCGATAAATGCTGCTATGATTTTCAACTCAAATCAGAAAGAACAACTGAGAAGAAGAGAGTTTTTGAGGCAACTTTCTTTTGCGCTTCTGCATGATTATCTTCAGCAAAGACTAATGTCAAAAATATTGCCAAGAAAGATAACAGAGAATTGGAGAGTTTTGCAGTGTGAAAATTTCTGAAGTGGAATCAACTGCGACTTCACGAGGACGGCGTGTGGACTGCAGAAGGAAAAACAGAAAAACAAGATATATTTGTAAGAAGTGCAAGAAACACATTTGCCTTGAACATTCTGTTACTGTGTGCCAAGACTGTATCGACCAAATATCTGACTGAATACATGCATTATTTTAATAACAGCTAAATTTTATGTATCTCCATTTGTGTAAATATTTTTTACCAAAATATTAAATTTATCCCTTAAATATATTTACTAAACTGATTTTTAATGATATTTCATTTAATAACGCTTCCCTCCATAATATACATCTAAATGCAAATTAAGAAAGATAGTAACTGCAAAGGTCTGTGATACCAGCTGCGCGTACTGCCGTCCTGTTTCCAGGTGCGTGCACCGCCGGGTTAATACCTTTCACTTCAAAAATTCTGAGGCATTACGCTTCAGCGTGCCTTCGTAATTTCGCCATTTCATAATTGTCAATGTTTCTAAACACGCTACACGAATAGCAGGATTGTTCACAAACAAAACTGACAAGCTAGTTGACACTGTGATTAATACCCTGAACAGGCAGTCTGGAAGAATAGGATCCCAATTTCCGTCCACTTATATCGATTTAGGTTCCCGAGAGTTTCTCTGAATCGCTTATGGAAAAATCCAAGATGATTTCTTTGAAATGGACACGGCTGTTTTCCTTTCCTACGCTTCTTCAGTCCAAACTTACGTACCGGATGTAATGTCTTCGACATCGACGGGATGTTGAATCACAGTCGTTCTTTTTTCCTTTTTCCTCCAAGCAAAGGACAATGAATTTCCTCGACCGCTAATACTTTACTCGAAGTATTCATTATGTAATTGCTACACGAAGTTAGCAAATAAGATACAAAACCATCTGTTAAATTCCAGGCACAGTATACAACTTTACTTCCACTAATACAGTTACAGGCATAAAGAAGTCGTAAAAAGAGATTGAACAGCCCCTCGCAGTGTATTTGGTTTCGTTGATCTGAAAGTAAAATATTTAGCGTTGTATATGACAAGTACAAAAGTAAACGTGGTCAAAAATGAGATAACTGCAACGCCCGTGTACATGATGCAGCTTCGTCAGAAAGTCCACAGCAGCCAGGCTAGCAAACATCAATCTTTGCTGTCGAGACAATTTCATAGTGGTTTAACAAATGTGATTGCTTTGCTAGCAAAACTGTTTCTCCTGGATCATTAACTCCCCCTGCAGATGCCTGGAATCGCGAGATACCATCACCCGATCAGCTAAATGTGTTCCGGTTCATGAACGTTTAATGCTGTTGTTAGTGCTCTTTCCTTTCGAACCTTACGGTATTACGTTACGTGTGGTCTTTCTCGACAATATGACTGACGCGTCATGAAAAATAATAAATAGCAGTATTTTCTCTCGCACATGCTTATACATTCAGCAGTTGAGTTGACAGGAAAAAATATTCAGATAGATACGCAAATAACCATGAGAGAATATTTCCTTTCTGCTGTGGTCTGTCACTTAAATCACCTTACATTTAACATAGATCAAGATTAATCAGTTCTGTCTGCATATGACATACGCATCACAATCAATCACAACAGATACACAACAACAGAGGAAACTGTGAACAATCAACACATCTACCTCACTTTTCTTAATAAAGAAGGTTTCATTCTATCTAGCAAAGAATGTAACATCAATGGTAACTCAAACTACAGGAAGAGAGAGATCCAAATTCCCCCTCTCTATACCGATTTATGTTTTCTTTGTTTTCACTGAGTATCCCAAGGAAAATGTCTTAGGTGTGCGTTTGGATCAGAAATTCAATAGGAAATAATACTTTGTCCGAATCAACATAGTTCAGTCACTACTGAACTTGGTATCATTGCAAGTATGTATTTCTACATACCTTGTGCAGACGTTAACGTCAGTATTCACTGTGATTCTCTACTAGGAAGATGAAATCTATCAAAAAGGGGTAAATCGAAAACAGAGTATCTGAAACTGCTATTGACTTCCGATCCTTGAAGTGAGATCCTGCTTCTGAACGCTCCAGTAGGGGAGAGTGCCAGATTAGCGGATAGTTTCCACTTATCAGATAGTAAGGTTTCTAATCAAGTAACGACTGCACTCTGTCGGAGGTGGCAGGAACTGTTAGGTATTGGTCCACTGAGACGCTATTTTGAGTTTTACCATAGTACGAAGAGTGCTTTCTGGTGAAGTGGTTGCCTGAGTGAATTCGGAGTTTGGAAATATTCTGCAGGGTTCATTATACGCGCAGAAATCGACTAAATGTAAGTGTATACGGTTTTTATGTTATATCTAGTGGGAAAGCATATACTTTCAACCTCTGCACAATAGTTATAAATAATGTGTTTGTTAAATAATGTCTTTGTTGTATGTTGGTCTTTCCTTTCAGCGCGGGTTCCTTTTATCGGATAGTGGAAGGGTTCTAAGTATCGGCCGGCCGCGGTGACCGTGCGGTTCTGGCGCTGCAGTCCGGAACCGCGGGACTGCTACGGTCGCAGGTTCGAATCCTGCCTCGGGCATGGGTGTGTGTGATGTCCTTAGGTTAGTTAGGTTTAAGTAGTTCTAAGTTCTAGGGGACTTATGACCTAAGGTGTTGAGTCCCATAGTGCTCAGAGCCATTTGAACCATTTTTCTAAGTATCGGATATCCGATAGTTGGCTTAGCCTTTTTTTTTACTTACGTCATATTTCTTTTGTAGGTGTCATTGCCGAAACCAATCAAGAAAAGGAAACAATGGGACCCGCAATCGATGTTAGAAACAGTAAATGCCGCTAGAGAGAAGAAATGTAGGTACTTGAAAGCAACTAAAATCTACCACGTTCCCAAATCAACCATAGAAGACTATGTAAAAATCAAAACTGAAAATGTTGGAAGTTTGGTTAACAAAAAACCAGGAAAATCTTGTGTGTTAAGAAATGACTTGGAAGAAGAATTGGTACGTTACTGTAAAGTAATGGAAAATAGGTATTTTGCGTTACAGTCATGTGACGTAAGGCAACTTTCTTTCCAATTAACAGTGAGATATGACATCGAACATCCATTCACGCTTTCAAAAGGATCAATGGGAAAAAAATGGTTCAGAAATTTTACAAAACGTCATCCCTCTCTTAGTTTAATAAGACTAGAGTCCGTTTCTTTCTCTAGAAAAACCTTGATTCCTTTTCCAACCTTCTGGAACCTGTGCTAGAAAAGATCGGTTTCAATCCTGCCAAAGTATTTAACGTAGATGAAACGGGAATAACCGTTGTTCAAAATTGACGTACAAAAGTTATTTGTTTAAAGGGCAAAAAACAAGTAGGAAGTTTGTGATCACAAGAAAGACGATCCCTGATGACACTGCTAACTTGCATGAGTGCAGCTGGCATGTTTGTTCCGCCGCTGATTGTCTTTCCTCGTAAAAATATGAAAGCGGAATTGTTGAACGGTTGTCCTGCAGGAAAAACTGCAAGCTGTCACCCCTCAGGATGGATTCAGCTCTATTTTTTTACAGAATGGTTCAGGCACTTCTTTCAGTTTACAAAACCATCAACCGACAGCCCAGTTATATATTAGACGGACATTTCTCCCACACGAGGAACATCGGAGTGATTGAACTAGCTCGTAAACATGGTGTAACAATCGTGTGGCTACCACCACACACAATACAAAAACTCCAGCCATTATATGTAGCCTTCATGGGACCATTCAAAACATATTACAGCCAAGAAACAGAGCCTGGATGTCTAACCATCCCTTTAGGACAGTTACAGCATATCAAGTCGGGGAATTGATGGGGAAGGCGTATGCTAACTGCACAGATCTTGAAACTGCGAAGAGTGGTTTCAAAAAATGCGGCATAGTCCCCTTTAACAGGAATGTTTTTCTCAGAACTAGACTTTATTCAATTGGACGATGGGCACGAATATAATCCTGACAATGATTTTGAATTTCTGGAGCCCAGCCAAACGAAAAAAATTGTTTCATCTTTCGATGTGCGTCCGCCTCTAACAGTCGGCCAAACAAATGCAACAGCACGTCCCACCAGTAAAGCCGCTACAATCACTAGTTCACCTTTCAAGAAATCGCTTGAAGAAAAGTTTCAATTACAAGGCCCAACAGATAGGCCTAGGCCAAAACAAGGTCAATCATACACAAAATCAGCCAGAGCTCTGTCATAACGTTAATCTTCGGCAAGGTCAACAGCTACAGCGTCAAGAACGCCTGCAACAAGACACAGAAAAGGAAACAAAAGGCAGCGTTACTCGTCTTCCTCCTCATCTGAGGATGATTGTGCTCCTCTCGTCTCCACTGATGACTAGGACAGTGCGGAAGAGGCGTGCCTATATTGCAATCACGCTTACAAATTAGACACAAGTGGCGAACAGTGGATCCGTTGTACAAGATGTCTTCGTTGGGCGCACGAATTGTGTTCTGATGTTGCCAAGAAGGGATGGAAAACATTTTTATGTGATCACTGTAATAGATTAAGCAAGTAATGCACGGTGACAAATGAATAGCGTCTTTGTGTTGTGTAAGTAAGGTTTTCGTATATTATATATTAAAAGTACTTAAAAGATAAAGTATGTTTCTTTTTATATCGAATTGTACTTAATCCTGACTACTACCCGACAACAGGAACCCGAATTTAAAAACACCGAAATGCTCATAAATCAGATAATGTACAATTTGTGACCAAATACTATCAATAATGAAAACCTAGGTAAGATATATTTTATTGGGATGCTTGTGACATGTGAAAGTGGTTAACATAGCGTGAAATAAAGTACGTCAGATATAATCATAAAGAACAGTATCCGATAATCGGGCACTCTCCCCTAAACTTTGCTAATGCTGTTGTACCAAATAACGTGTACTAATAACAAGGATTTCCACTTGTTTGTTTTACTTCCTTGCATCTAGTAAAGCTGCTTTCAAAGAAGTTGTTAATTATGTACATCGACACAGAGACTTTAGTCTGTTGTACCGTTGGATGTAACACACTCCACGAAAAAGTGAACACTTTAATTTATTATCTTTTAGGAAAGGTGAGCGTGTAACATGATTGGTTCCTGCACAAGAGATACGATTACATAATAGATTCACTGCTTGGTATTAATAATCAATGATTTCCCAAAATAATTTCCACGACTGTTGAACAATTTGTGTACATAATATGAAGTCAGAGAGTAATAACTGCGCAGTATGTGGCCAGAAGGCATACATGTCTTGCACAATCGTTATTGGTATCCTATTGAAACGAGAAATTTACAGAAACAGGATGAAAACTGAATGAAACAGAAATCGACAGTACACTAAATATACTGGATCCTCGGCGACACAGTTTGTCACGGCATACTGTCGTATATTCCCCTGATATAAATTATAATTTCTTAGACGTGGCTTTGATTGAGCTACAGCTTCGATCCACTAACTTTGTCGTAGACACTATATAGCATACTCACTAGTATCTGAATAAGAGTCACTTTCCTAGTAGAGTGCAGCGGCCGTTTTCGCTCTGTTGACGATACCTTCGCACCATGACATGGACTCCACGACACACAAGTAGATTTCGGAGCCATTCTGACACATGACCGTTTAACCTCCGGTCACTGTTTGAAACTTCGTTCAAGACAGCTTGTGGAATTGTGTAGTCGAACGAAAGGCTCTCTCACAGTCTAATACAAAAAAAGCCCATCACTAAGGAATTATCCAAATGGGATGGAAATCGGCAGATGTGATGTAAATGTACAGACAAATAAATGGCTGCAATTTCAAACAAGTGGCTGATTTATTGAAGAAAAGAAGCTTCACAAATTGAGCATGTAAGTAACGAGTTGGTCCATCTCTGTCCCTTATGCAAGCAGTTATTGAACTTCGCATGGCTGACACAGTTGTTGGATATCCTCCTCACGGATGTCGTACCAAATTCTGTCCAACTGACGCGTTAGATAGTCAAAATTCCGTCTGGACTGAGAGCCCTGCCCATAATGCTTTACACGTTCTCACTTGGGGAGAGATTCGGTAAACTTGCTGGCCAAGGTAAGGCTTTGCAAGCACGAAGAAAAGGAGTAGAAACTCTCACGTAGGTCCAGGATGGCTTGCCTAAAGGGCAACAAAACAGGATACAGAATATCGTTGACATACCGCTGTGCTGTAAGGGTGCCAGAAATGACAATCAAAGGCGCCTGCTATGAAAAGAAGTGGCATCCTAGACCATCACTCCTGGTTATCGAGCGGTATGGCGGGCGACGTTCTGGTTGGTACTCCACTGCTGTTCGGGGCCTCTCCAGCCACGTCTTCGTTGGCCACCGGGGCTCATTTCGAAGCGGTGCTCATCACTGAAGACAATTCTATTCCAGTCAGTAAGATTCCAGGCCGAAGACGTGTTGTAGACGCCCTGGAGTGGTGGGATACTAAACTGGTCGACGCACACCATACGGCCCGACAAAGAGGGCTGATGGTCTGACATGCCATTTGCCATTTGTGGCCTAGCGGTTCTAGGCGTTACAGTCTGGAACCGCGCGACCGCTACGGTCGCAGGTTCGAATCCTGCCACAGGCATGGATGTGTGTGATGTCCTTAGGTTAGTTAGGTTTAAGTAGTTCTAAGTTCTAGGGGACTGATGACCACAGCAGTTCCCATAGTGCTCAGAGGCATTTAAACCATTTTTTTGACGTGCCATTTCTTTTCACAGCGGGACCACTATGTCATGCGTGGCGCCCTTACAGTTCAGTGGTACATCGACAATATTCTGTGCCGTTTGGTTGCCTTTCATGGCAAGTCATCCTGGTTTTTACATCCCAGCAAGATAATGCCCGCCCGCACACCGCAAGCGTTTCTACTTCTTGCCTTCGTGCTTGCCAAAACCTAGATAGCTAGATCTCTCCCAAACTGAGAACGTTGGTAGTATTACTGGTAGCGGCCTCCAACCAACTCGGTATTTACAAAATCTAACTCGCCAATTGGTCAGAATTTTGCAGGATATTCATCAGGAGGATCTCCAACAACTCTATCGATCAATGCCGAGCCGAACAGCTTCTTGCATAAGGACCATAAGTGGACCAAAGCGTTATTGACTTGCTCAATTTGTGAAGCTCTTTCTCGTGAATAAGTCATCCAATTGTTTTGAAACTCTATTTATTTGTTTGCCTGTACATGTATTGCACATCTACCAATTTCCGTCCCATACGGATAAGATCATCGGGGTGCAACTTTTCTTTCTTTTTTTTGTCTTAGAGTTTATCTCCAACAGTCAGAACAACGGCAGACAGATCTTGGATCCATCGTGTACAACGTAAACGTTCAGCACTCGAGAATAGATTCACAGTCTGGTTGAACGGTACCTTGTTGGTAAGACAAGTGCGTTGCTGTACGTGGAGCTCAACGTACACTTGTGCTGGTGTCAGCATGTGCCAACTTGTGTCTTCAGTCCTTCCACGCTTAGAGCCTTCAGTGACGAAGTCCTCAGCCCATGCTCTCTGTGCTGTCAGCATACGTGAAAGTGTGACGGAAAATTGTTCTGTAGAAGTGCCTGCTCACCCAACGTTGTTGGCCGGCTTTATACCAGCAAGCTATTTGTTGTGCCTCTCCCCCCCCCCCCTCCGCCACCACCACGCCGCCACCGCTACTACGCCCCCCCCCCCCCCCCCCAAACGTGGACGCATTTTTGCCCGTTAAAGTTGAGCAGCTTCAGTACCGTTGGTTTTCAGAAAATCGAGATACTCTCGATACATAATTGACGTGGTTACACGTGAAAAGCCCAGTGCCTGAACGACTTCGGTTCTAAGTGCCCCATGTACAATCTGCGCGCGACCAAATGCGCTGCTTGGCGCGCCTTTCCCACCCAATACTCGCCTGTCATGCCGATGTTCACTGAAAGTTCAAAATGGCTCTGAGCACTATGGGACTTAACATCTATAGTCATCAGTCCCCTAGAACTTAGAACTACTTAAACCTAACTACCCTAAGGACATCACACAACACCCAGTCATCACGAGGCAGAGAAAATCCCTGACCCCGCTGGGAATCGAACCCGGGAACCCGGGCGTGGGAAGCGAGAACGCTACCGCACGACTACGAGGTTCAGTGAAAGTCACGTGACTCACTAGACTAACGCCAATCACGGTGACGAAACTTTGTGCTTCCTCTCCAAAACAGTTTAGCTGCTCATGTTTGATTATTTTATGTGTCTTGTTATGTTATATG